>NC_139634.1:19927004-19934504 GCF_964638095.1 Poromitra crassiceps
TGATTAAATTAACAGCATGCAGTGAATATTCAACTTACGCAGTTTCCACGGTTGTAGTTGTCTTCCGTTTGGATTTTCCCCTCTCCTTTTTCCTGCCTTTCCTTGTCGGCTTGAGAAAAGACCTGGGAATTACAGACAGACAGAAAAGTCAGGATTTTCAGGTCACACAGCCTCTGTTAGAACTTCAATCACACCTATCCTATTGAGTGAAATCGACATGAATATCGATTGCCTCAACTAATATCAAAGTGTATCGATTTTGGTTTTCCTGTGGTTTAATTTGTTTTGAAAGTTGCTCTCTCTCTCTCACTCTCTCTCCGCCTCACTCTCCCCCCTCTCTCTCTCTCTCTCTCTCTCTCTCTCTCTCATTGTTTCTTATCCCATCTCAACCCAGTCCCCAGAATATAATGTTGGAATTTTACGTGTCTGCAAACCAGGGATATACAGTACGTACAATCTCAATGTAAACTGAAACTTACATTTCTGCAAACCTACAATCTCAACATTTTGATGCAAAATGTCGGTTAATTTGAAATCTCACCACCTTTCTCATGTTAAATGCAAATAAAATAACTAACAAACAACTTTGGTTATGCTGAGGCAAGTAAAACAACTTTGGTTATGTGTAGGCAAGTAAAACAAACTTGGTTAAGGTTAGGATTATGGTTTGGGTTAGGCTTAAATAACAAAAAGGTTAAATGCGATTTGAAATATCCGGTGTGAAAGATAAGTGTTTACGTTCTCCATCCACCCCGACCACAACACCCTTACTGCTATTTCAATAGCAATAATATATAATAATATAAACTTTATAATAATATATACCGTAATAATATCAACTATGTTGTATGTACGAGCAAATGTATTGTCACGTAAATTTGCTTGTTGCACTGATGGAGTGAAGCTGACTCTGTTTACAGCGTACTGTTCACCTTTGTACACTGCACATCTGTGGTTGAACTATAAAAAAGCCAGCCTTCAGAGACTGCAAGTGGCATACAATGATGCTCTGAGAATACTGCTAAAAAGGCCCAGGTGGACTAGTGCGAGTGAGAGGTTTGTGAGTGCTGGAGTGAACACACTGCAAGCTGTCTTGAGAAATGTAATGTACAGGTTTATCTGTCGGTTAAATGATTCTGAAAATCAACTTGTGGTGCTGGTGAACATTGCGTACAGTGCCACACGCTGCACGTCTCAGTTTTGGGAGCACTGGTATAGGTGTCTTTTAAAATGAGTCACTAGACTATTTTTATTTTGTGTTTTCTTTTAATCTTTTCTGTATTATGTGTATTTGACTGAATTTTTGTATGGACCTTGAGTCTGCAATAAAGTCTATCTATCTATCTATCTATCTATCTATCTATCTATCTATCTATCTATCTATCTATCTATCTATCAACTATATAATATCAACTATAATATATTCTAATATTCTGGTGAGGCCGTTTCCCAGTACAGTTCTGACGTTAGCTGTGTGATGCTGTTGTTGTCTTTGGAGCTCTAATTTGCCATTATGGATGCGTGACTGTGCTTGGTCAGTCAGTGAGAGAGCACATGGCGGGGGAGATAACATCGTCTCCATGGTGACAACAGGATGCGGGCCGTCCCAAGGGATGCTGTGATAGAGTCACACAGAGGCTAATAACTCGCTGAGGGGTACACATACACACACACACACACACACACACACACACACACACAAACACACACACACACACACCCACACACACGTATACTAACATGTACAAGCACACACTAAACAAGAATGCAGGGATTCACTGAAACCCCTTAAACGTATATACTGTACATGCACTGTGCTTGAAGTAAAACACACACAGCATGTGTACACGCACACGCATGCACGCACGCACACACACGCACGCACGCACGCACGCACGCGCACACACACACACACACACACGCGCACACACACACACACACACTTGAATCCCTTATTTATGTCCCCATCCTAACAGGAAGCAGGGGGACATAAACATTGAAGGTGCAATCAGATGATTGGCTGGCTGGACCTGCCAGTATGAGGCACACAAACAAACAAACAAGCAAACAAACAAACATCAGGGATCCAAACAGCGACGCCTCTGTCACTCTGTCAGTCCCAACTGACACGGGACAGTGTCTGTCCAGCTGCTGCTCCTCCTGGACAGTGTCTGTCCAGCTGCTGCTCCTCCTGGACATGAGGGTCTCTCAAAATGTGTGGTCCATCTGGGAACGAGTTGCTTGGGAAACCGTTTCAAAGGGCAGGCACTTTCAATAAAAAAAAACCTAGCAGGTGATTGGATGAACCATCTGTCTATCACGTTTATCACAGGCTCGCTTCTCACCAAATCCTGCCCGTAGCTGCCTCATAGGATGCTGATTGGTGTGAACCACTGGTGGTTCAGATTCAAACCAGTAGATTGAAGCGTGGCAAGATGGATTTGTCGTGTGATCGTGATCTCATGATCTCGTGTGAATCCAGCTGCCTCGCAAGGTGAAGTTAAGGCTTGCTGTGAGAACATTTCAAACCACTACTGCACTTGACTATGCATTTATATAAAAGGTAATGATAGACATATTATGATGGCCTAAAGCCTAACATTACTGAAATATTCATCCTGCATCCATTCCACTGAATTAGAAAATGTTAGTTTACACTGTTCCGTTTCTATGGAGATGACCAACTCACATACTGCTAGCTTGACTATGAGGCAAACTGACAATATTGATTTTGTGTGTTTAGGGTTGACTATTCATTTTCAACTTCTAATGGAAAAGTAATGGACACCAAGGGTTGTAGTGAGTGCTGATCACTGGATGTAGGAAGAAAGTGTCGCACACTCTGGCGCCTTATGCCTTTTTCTTTAATTGGATGACGTTTCGGCCCTCAGGCCTTCTTCAAGATCAACAATAGTAGAACACAGGCCCTGGTCTGTTATGTAGCAGGCCACACCCTAACACATCTGATGGTGATTAGACAATCATGCGCTACGATTAGGGTGAGGAAAAACCATCAAGAAGCCTTCAGCAAATCAGAACTCTTTAGAACAGTGACAGGAATTACAGCCGGCCAAATCACTTCAAACAAAGTGACAAAAATCTTTGTCTCGTACCACATAATAGAGATTTAGATTTTACATTACAGTTTTAAGGTAAAGTATATTCAAAAATGTTAATACATTTATTTAGAATAGATTTCTAATAGATCTACAGAAAAAGTTAAACCTCTGCTCTAGATGAACATCATAAACATAAAAAACTTAATCTAACTATCCAATATCATACATGACAGAAAACACGTCAAGTCTATATTCAATCCATAAGGGGAGAGGGTTCTCAGGTGGGGGATCAGATAGAGATCCCTCCTGGAAAGTAAAACATACAGGTTACCTAATCTTGGTAGTGGGTGATACCAAATGATATGGGAGTGATACCCAAATAATACCAAATTGTTTTACTCACCCATAGAGCATGATGGTCTAGGGTGTGGCCTACATAACATACTATCAGTGTTGGGCAAGTTACTTTCAAAATGTAATATACTTACTTTCATTTGAAAGTAATATGTTACTTTACAATATTACTGTCCTTGTAGAGTAACTCATTACTTATTACACTACTTTTTCATTACTTTCACCAAGATAACAACAGTAGCAGAATGACATCGCTGCCCCGGGACCATCCCAAAAAATAATTTCAACCGTCTTGAAGTCAGTGTAAACCGTCCAAAATTCTAAATGTTATCCTTTTCCTTTGTTATTGTCATCTATAGTGGGTATTTGCATAAAAGCACACAATTTGATTAGGAAATGATTGTATCCTTATTTAAATATGTGCTTGGATACATTTTTTGTTTTGTTTTAACTCAATTTGTAACTTGTGTTACTTGACAAAGTAACTGGTATAATATTAGTGAAATCCTACTGGTAATAAGTTACATTACTGAGTTACTGCTAAAAGTAATATATTACATGTAATATGTGACTTCTCTAACGAGTTACCCCAACACTGCATACTATTCATTTTCAACTGCCATAGGATGAAAAGAACAGGAGAGAGTTCATTATCTGAATATTATATACCGGTACTATATATTATATGTATATGACATCCCAATAAAAACAGCACTGAAATGCACTCATTTAACCAGTTTGGTTTTGTTTCCTTTATTGTTTCCTATTGCATATTTACACAATCTCTTACAGCAGGGCCAGTGTGCAGTGCGTACATATTTTGAGGGTTAGGCCTACTCTAATTCATTATGTGTTGGAAAACCAGGTGAGAAAGTGGTTTCTGTTCCTTTATCTAAACAAGGTAATGTTTTGATATCCTGCAGTAACCCAGAGGCCTTAGATAATGCATCCTACAGTTACAATAAAGAGGGGAAAGAGAGCCAGCCCCTTCACCAAGCTGCTATCGCCCTGTTGTTTGAAGCCTAGTGTGGCCGTCGCCATCTTGGGGTTCTTGCGCAGCTCACGCGAGACGGCACAGGACCAGGGGTTTCCCACAGAGCCGCAGCTCCGCCTGCTATTGGTCCTTGACCGTCAAGCTGCACGATCACTGGACAGGTAACCTGTCAATCACGCCGAAAACATACTCTTTTCTATCATCAATTTTACTGTAAATGGGTGGGTTATATAGAAATTCATCCCCCGTTGTTATGGAAGGTGAAATTAGCTATACAGACCAAAACTGTGTTATGAACCAGGCTGTAAACCTGTTTATTCTTGTTGTAAAGTCGGGAATTTTTAACATGGGGTGAACGGGGAATGGGGACTCCCTTTTGGATCCAGCCTCAAGTGGCCATTCAAGGAACTACAGCTTTTAGTATCACTTCCGCGGCTTCATCTGTCCAAGCCCGAGCTTGCCACCTGACACACACAAAAGGAAGGAGAAGGAGAAGAAGGAGAAAGAAAGTGTGCTAGCCTACCTTGTTGTAGGTGATGGTAGCAGCTGTTCTTTTACTCTGCGCACAAAAACAACAGATTGCGTCAGTATTATCATAGAGAGGACGATAAACTGCAGGTAGACTATTATACCATGCAGGTGTGCTGTGTGTGTCTTTGTGTGCAGACCGTGTAAATGTGTGTGTGTGTGCGTGTGTGTGCGCGCGCGTGTACGTGCGTGTGTGTGTGTGTGTGTGTGTGTGTGTGTGTTTTATGGGGTGCTTACCTGCACTCACACTGGCTGTGCTCGATGAAGGGCAGTTCAATGAGCTCATGCTTCATGAAGGAGGTTCTCATCAGCTGCAGAAGCATCCAGAACAATCACATGTTAGACGGAAAGCATCTCAGGGTTGAACTTTACTCATCTTAAAGACGCCCTAAAGTCAAAATCTAAAATAGTCTACCTTGAATAATAATTTGTGTCTGATATAGTTTTCCCCCCAAAAAATTATCTTGTTAAAATCGCCTACCACCGTGGAGACCCGGGTTCAAGTCCCGGCAGCGGTACTACCGGCTTGGTCAGATGTTCCTACAAACACAATTGGCCGTATCTGCAGGTGGGAGGCTGGTGGGCTATGAGTCCTGGTCGCGTGTAAACTTTTCGCAACCCAGTTTCCGCACATCACTTCCGCTCGCTCGCATGGAAGCCGGCAAGCTTGGAAAATACTTTGGAAAGATGAATGAAGATCGCCTGATATACAGCAGAGTGCATATACAGTATATATACTTTATGCATAATATGACACATTAATTATGTGGATATATTATGTGGCGTCTGTTCGGGGGGGAGAGGAACTGGGGGGAATAACGTGATCCTCCCACATGCTACCTCCTGCTGGTGAAACTCGTCGCTGTCAGGTGAAAAGAAGCGGTTGGCAACTGCACAGGTATCAGAGGAAGCATGTGCTAGTCTCCGGGCTCTCCCCACATCGGCAGAGGGGGTGGAGCCACGACTGGGACAGCAGGGGGAATTGGTCAAGCACAATTGGGGAGAAAACGGGAGAAAAATCCAAGAAAGTGGGGGGGAAATCCAGAGACTATGAATATGCAAATATATTCCATCTCCAAAGTTTTCCTGCTGGACACAAGATGTCTCCTACTTCACTGTAAAGTCCATGCTCAGTGTATGTGCACTGGAGGCGTCAAGTTTCCACGTCACTGCTCGTAGGCCCGCCCCCTAAAAATGTATTTTCATTGAGTAGAGAGAAACGTTCCACTTTCAGGAGATACCACTGGTGTGTACGTGCATGTGTGTGTGTGTGTGTGCGCGCGTGTGTACCTCCATGGTGAGTGTGTGTGTGAGTGAGGGCACACACTCCAGCGCCTCGTCGGCGCAGCAGCCCCCACAGCGCCTCACGGACACGCAGGCCGGGACGAAGAGGTGGTGCGTCTCCCCCGGCAGCTCCTGCCACACCTCCACCAGGGTGTCCCGCGGCTCACAGCCGCTCCGAGAATACACCTCCAACCACCGCCGCACTGGTGGAGAGACATAGACAGAGTGCGAGAGAGAGAGAGCATTGGGGTGAAGGCATTTTGAGAGAAGGGAGAAAGTGATAGGAATGAGAATAGGAGGCTTTGTAGAAAATGGAGATGTACCTTCTCGACCTTCTCTGGACCTGGGGGAGTCTGCTGGCCGCCAGTGAGCAAGCTGGAGGTAGAAAACAAAAGTCATGCAAACATTTATTTGTAAAGCACTGTGGCTGTGGTTTCCATAAGCACTGTGTCTGTGGCAGTGGTGTATAAAGTACTCGAAAACCATACTTAAGTAAAAGTAAAGATATCTTCCCAGAAAAATACTTTGGTAAAAGTCAAAGTCACTCATTAGAATATTACTTGAGTAAAAGTCTTAAAGTACTTGATATTTTCTGTACTTAAGTATCAAAAGTAATTTTCTGATATTAAATGTACTTAAGTATTGAAAGTAAAAAGTACAAGTAAATGCTGCAAAAAAAATCAAGCAAAAGACATGCCTGGGCTTGAGTGGAAGTCTATTTCTTCTTGACTTTTATAGCCGCTGGCAAACAACGTTATGTTGCATTAATACAGCCACCAAATGGAATGGCGTGTGGATCGTGATTAACGTAACTTGCAAACTAGGAGCACTGATTCACTAAACCTGATTGTTTGCAGGCTATGCAATTTCTTCTGATTTTACTTTGTAACTAAGATGCTTGGGGGAAATGTAGTGGAGTAAAAGTATCCATTTTATTTGGGAAATGTAGTGGAGTAAAAGTGAAAGTTGACAGAAATATAAATACTCAAGTAAAGTACAGAAAAAATACTTAAGTACAGTACTTAAGTATTTATACTTAGTTACATTACACCACTGGTCTGTGGTTTCCATAAGCACTGTGTCTGTGGTTTCCATATAGTGTAGCTGACGGGGACAGGAGGGGTGAGAGGTTGGGCTGAGCTGGGGGATTTGTGGAGACTTGTGGAGGAGGACAAACACTTCCTGGTGATGTTGTTGTAGTTCCTATGGCTGCTGCTAGATGTTACTAATGAGTCAACATTACTGATGTCGGTTAGGTTACGGTAGGGTCGGTGAGGCTGT
>NC_139634.1:19939504-20017004 GCF_964638095.1 Poromitra crassiceps
AGTGGTGTAATGTAACAAAGTATTATTACTTTGCTACAGTAGTCCTACTTAAGTATTTTTGGGAGTATCATTCTGTACTTTACTTAGTATTTATATTTCTGTCAACTTTCACTTTACTTTACTACATTTCCTAAATAAAATGTATGCTTTTACTCACGCAGTTACAAAGTAAAATTGGAAGAGATTTGGTAGCTTGCAAGCAAACAGGTTTGGCGAATCAGTGCTCTTAGCTTGCAAGTTACGTTAATCACGATCCACACTCCATTCCAGTTGGTGGCGGTAGTGCACCATAAAGCTTCTGGCATACTCTTCACGCCCAGCCAAGCGCATAGGGCGCACGGCGATTATGACGACATCGCACGGGGCGTGTCGGGGGGCGAGGCCTGAGCGCAGCGCGGCGCGTCCATGGAGATTTTTCTATCAGCGCGTCGGTTTTGCTGCCTGTGCCTGAGATCTCCGTGGTAGGCTATCAGCGGATATCTGCTGTGATTGAGTCCTCACCGTCGTAAAGTCGCCTTCAAAGCATGCTGTTCGATTATAACGAACTAGTTGTGTGGCTTAGCCTTCCCAAATGTGGAGGGGTCGTTTTTTATAATTTAATACATAGAATTGGGAACGTTACATTCAATTTCATTCAGACTGCCTGGAGCCTGGAGCTGCGCACTGAGTATGTTCTGTTTTGGCCCGCGCAGAGTGCGCGCGCCCTCCTCTGAGCCCCGCCTCCAGCGCGTGCGCGAAGAGTATGCCAGAAGCTTAACGAGAAGATTTCCACTTAAGCCCAGGCACGTCTTTTTCTTGCTTTAAAAAAAATCTGCATTTAATATCAGAAAATGTCTTTTGATACTTAAGTACACTAAATATCAGATACTTTAAGATTTTTACTTAAAGTAATATTCTAATAGGTGACTTTAACTTACTACCAAAGTAATTTTCTGGTTAGATATTTGCACTTTTACTCAAGTGTGGCTTTCAGGTACTTCTGAGGTACTCCTCCACCACGTTGTGTGTGCGCGCGCGCGTGTGTGTGTGTGCGCGCGCACATGCAGTGCTCTGCCTTGGCCAATGACTATCAAAGGCCCGTATGTCACAAAGTGGATCACATCTGCTTCGTAATACAAACCAGGTTGATGCCAATGACACGATTAGCTCATCAGTGAGGCACTAATGCTGTATCAGGGTGAGGGAGAAGCTGGAAAGTGTAAATGAAGTGTCTATGAAAGAGAATAACCCTATATTTTAGAAACGTATATGACTGCAACACTTTGAAGTCCCTATAGGCATGCTATTGTGATAGTGAGAAACAGCACAACGATCACTATAAACTCACTACTGAGCACTTTAGGGATATTGTAGTGATTTTTAGGGATCAGTCATTGGACCATCCTGTGAGCCTCTGAAGTGGCAAGCGTCAATGACCTAGGGGCTAACTTCCACTATGGTGTAATTTTCATACAGGACAGTCCACCCGGCATCCCACAATACTTTATGACAGTGATTCTCAACCCTCGTCATATCAAGGTCCCCTAATTTAGTCCACATTTGAGCCACAGACCCCAATTTGGTGAGATGTGTCTCAGAGCCCAGTCTGACGACATTATTTTGTCCAGCATTCCACGACTGTCTTTATTGTAGGTACAGTAGGCTATAGAGAACAGTGAAGCTATGATCAAAACAGTCATTGTTCTCCATTATCTAATCGTGTAACTTTATTTTTTTTATTCTTTACAATGGATCAATTTGCTGGGGACCTCCTGGAACCCCCGGTGGTCCCCGGACCTCATGTTGAGAACCACTACTTTATGCTTTTGTAGTGATCATCACACACGCACGCACGCACACGCACACACACACACACACACACACACACACACACACACACACACACACACACACACACACACACACACACACACACACACACACACACACACACACACACACACACCTCTCATAATGATGAGATGTGGCCAATCCACACCATGACCACTGAGTTAATAATAATAGTTCATACATACTTTGGCATGGGACGTGGGTATTCTGGTGAGCAGCAGGAATTGAAACATTCCTAGAATAACTTGAAGCATAATCCCCATTGTGCAGGAGTCCAAGAGGCACGCAAAAATATGTTTTGGACCAATCCAAAAAAAGAAAGAAAAAGAAGGCGACCTCTCCGGCTGTCTGCCTCTGTGCCTGACTGATCACACCCGCAGATCTCCCGCTTTCATTCCCCGGTCTCTCTTCCTTGACGGGACCCCCGGAGCAGCGGCATCATCATTAGTACAAACTTTGTCTTCTTGTTCTTGATGCATTTAAGGCTATTGCTCAGCCTTTGCCAAAACGGCAATAGGCTATATAGGCCAAACCGGTAGCCTATATAGTCTCGACTACACTAGCCTGGGCTAGTTGTTAATCTGGACTCGGCTATAGTCTACAATAATCTAACCTTGAATCTCCTGCCATTAGGTGTTCCATATGGAGACGGCATTCAATTCTAAGCTCATTATCTAACGGTGGCACCATGATAAACCCATAATCCACTAATATTTTGGCGAGACTTGTAGCCTATAAACTTTGAGTGATGCCCTTCTCCCCTAGGCTACAGTAATATCGTCAGGGATAATACGCCGGTAGCGTCAGTCTCTTGGTCGGCATCCCATCAAACCGGGATCCGGGGTGGCGTGACTACAGGTCCCATTTTGAGTCGCGCTGAAAGGTGGCGTGAGCATAAAATCAAATCCTCTGTGAGCGACACATCCAAAATACAATCCTCCAACTAGGACGTTTCTCCCCCAGAGGTCCGCCGAGCTAGTCACGGTGTCGCATAATATCCCGCTCGGTCACGGTGGATCCACAGCGCAGGAGCTCTCACTGAAAACGTGACGTTTCTCCCAGTCCCTCCGTGCGCATCTTCCCCGTTTTTTCTTTTATCTCCTTATAAATAAAGCCTAGAATAATAGCCTACCCTCCGCTGACATCGCAGCACGGTGCGGGATTGTCCGCAGAGTGGGAGAGAGAGTGAAGAAGGGGGGGGGGGGGGGGGTGAAAGGTAGGAGTCGTTTGTTGTGATCGGTTTCCTCATTTCCTTTGCCCTTGAGACGTGTAACCATTGCACTGCCAACTTTTTCCAAATGGGACAAGCGCGCTGGATAGGCCTACCCAGCCTACCACACACCTGTTGCCCAAACTGGGTGTCCGGGGACCCTCCAGGCCAGGGTCCATGATGGAGCTTCCAGCTGATACATTTCTTACTATTAATCCAATCTAGCGAACTAATTTAAAAACCTCTCATTTGCGGTTCCATGTGGGACAAAATCCTATAAGAAGAATGTGAAGTGTCTGAGCAGAATTTGTGTTCGGCCACACATGCTATGCCATTTTAAGTGTGATTAGGCTGAATCTTTCAGGAAGTGTAAAGAGTACCCCTGCGGGGTAATTAGGGCCAAAATGGCTAATTAGTGGCCAAAATGCCTCAACACAGGTTCAGCACCATGGAGAGCTCCAGAGTGGAGCAGCACACACGTGAGCAGAGTTTAAATCAGCCAGTGAACTCTGGAGCAGTGCACATGTGAGCAGAGTTTTAATCAGCCAGTGAGCTCTGGAGCAGCGCACAGGTGAGCAGAGTTTGAATCAGCCAGTGAAATGGACTGTGAAAAGCCTCTGGTGCAGAGAGAACAGGTTCCATGCCAACTCTGTGAGTGAGGCCTGACTAAATAGCCCATCACACAGGAACGCGTATTCCGCTAGTCTCATTGGATAGAGGTGCTTATATCTATTTAGGGGTCCTTGACATGAAAAGGCTTGGAAGCCCCTTTTCTATGGGATTTCCTTTCAATGTGATATTCAACAGATCTGATTTACCTCTGAAACTCCACTTTATAGACTCCACGTTTCTTTTATCCAAAAAATGCATTACTAAATCACAGGAAAGCATTTTGTCTCCAACTCTCCTATATGCGCCTATCTATCTTATGCCATACTTTGTTCAGCCGACTTGCACCTCATTAAACTAGCCTACTTCATATTCAGTTTCGATATTGTAAATGTCAAATCAGGGTTCCCACACATTTTCATGGATAGAATGTAAACACTTGTCCATGACTTTTCAAGGATCCATAATAGAAGTATGTAATGTGAGGCGATGACTCTGAATCAATACCAGAAATTATTACTATCAGAATCGATACACTACTACACTGGACAAATAGGACACACCTCTTTATATTGGATTTTAGTGTTTTAGATTCACTGCATCACATTACATTGCAGCTATTAGGCCTGGAAAACAAGATTTTGAAAACCCCTAACTTTTCCAGGTTTGCCATGACCGTGGGAACCCTGATAATTAATTTAAACTATCTTTATCGCCGGTTTATCTCCGTGTATAGCAGCTCCCTCTCCCAGGAGTACAGACCTTGTCTTCCATCAGCCTGCGTGTGTGTGTGGGCGTGCTCGCGCGTGTGTGTGTGTGTGTGTGTGTGTGCGCGTGCTCGCGCGTGTGTGTGTGTGTCGGCATGCTGACAGCAGTCTCTGCCATTATGGTGTGTTTGGGTTATGAGAGGGCACTCACACGCCACATGAGGGTGAGGGTGGCTGCGGGGCCATGCGGGGATGCGTTATCTCCTGCTGAGGCCTCAGCTAACGGCCCGTCACCGACGACCACCAGACAGACACAGCACGGCACGGGCACAACACAAGAGGCAATATCCACCCCAACACTCAATCTGGTGCAAGGCCAGGCACGTGTGTTCCTTCCACCTACATGTGGATTCACACACATGCTCAGTAACTCTGGACTCAGACTCAGGTAATACATGGGGACTCGACTCAGACTCTTCTTTGGTGACTCGGACACGAGACTCAACTTGGACTCGAGATCTAGTGACTTGACTACAACACGACTTGTGAATGTGAACTACTTGTTTCCCAAATCTACAAGCCAAGCCCTTGATGTCAGCAGAGACAAATGCAGGAACAGCTCTGTACCCAGCATCATTTCGTAACTGTCGATACTAAAATGAAACAGAGCCTATTATTTGGACGTAAATATGCAAACAAACATGCAAAGTGTGACTAGGAAGTAAATTTAACTTTAGAAATGTAGCCTGAATTGAAATTATCGATAAAACGTCATGATCTCCCTCTCTTTATTGCTACCAAATAAGATAGAGATAAGTAAGGAATTGTGGTCACTGCAGCACAGTCTCTGCATGATTTATCTGTTCTGTATTGTACTCAGTCAAACCTGAAAGCTTTTTCTTCTCTCTTCTTTACAACAATGACAAAGCAGACAGGGAGTAATGATTGATCAGCAAAAGTTGGGCTTTTAATCGGTTTGTCACTGACATCCCTCCAGCGATGAGTTAAGGCAGTCAACACACAAAAAACAATCTCATATCTAAACATTGCCCAGGCATAATGGCAAATGGTGGTTGTTGTGACCAGGGTGGGAATTTCTTCCTTTTAGGGGCGAGGCCATTTGGCTTTCGGCGGCGCAAATGTTTTTAGGGCACAAGGCCACATGCCAGGGCACAAAGGCCGTTGCTCTATTGACATCGTCAAGAGTGATTTTTCTTATGTGTGTGTTAAAATGAGCCAATTACACATCCTTTGCACAGGGCAGCCTGGGCAGGCTACATTAAACTGAGACCACTGATGCTTTTAAAGCAAGCTTTTAGTAGCAGGGCACTGCCAAGGTGGCCTTAGTTATCTCAGGGCATCACGGCCAGAGGGAGGGGCACGATGGCCATGGCCTCATGACGTCTGTGTAATTTCCACCGCCTCATAATTTCAATGAGGCGGCTGTGGCTCAGGAGGTAGAGCGCGTCGTCCACTAACCAGAAGGTCGGTGGTTCGATCCCCGGGTCCTCAGCATGTCGAAGTGTCCTTGGTCACTTCCGGGGTGCATCTTCCCATTCATTTGCACACAACTGAATAATCTCAGTTATTTCCAATAAATCACTCTCTCTCTCTCTCACACACACACACACACACACACACACACACACGAGTTGGCAGCAATGTCCCAAGATACACGAACTGGGAATGGATACAGCCCCACTTTTAACGTTTCAACCAACTCCCAGAGGGTTTGGATACAGCGCCCTCTATGTGCCACATGGGGCATTACTTTAATCCATACGGTTTCTTTCAGCACTGAGAATGACGCAGGCGTTACGGTAGTCTGTCTCACATACTGAACACATACATGTGTTGCTTTGTCAAGTGTTCTTTGGCCTGCTTCCAGAGGCATTCATTCACAGCCATCTGTGAGCAGTGCAGAGGGAGGGCACTGTAACACGTTCCTGTAACTTCATTACAGAGAGTTGAACAGTGTTACCTTGTGGCTCCTTTGGCCAAACAGCAGAGAGGTTTGTGTGGACAAAGCTGGATCCTTCCTACGGTCTCATCACCTCAAAGACGATACCGTTTATACATCATAGCCGTCCATCAGATCTCATTCTGTTCTGGGCCGTGTCACTCTTGTTCACATTGTCTGGGACGTAAGCAACGAGTCAAGGCTGGTCCATTCCAACTTGGTTAGGACTAAAACGGTTTTACACCCATGTCCTGGATGTCTTCAGCTCCTCAGCATCACATCTGAGGACCCAGGTGTAACGAGGTTGTATCAACACACGCTTAAGAAAAACATTCTAAAACTACTACTACCGCATTCAGTCTGGCCCTTTCCACCTGTTGGCAGTTAAAAACTCATTTATTCAACTGACTTCAACGGTCCCAATGGTTCCAACACAGTAGGAAACGCCTACTTGTCCTCTCCTCCGGAGCGGAGTTTGTATTTCTTCAGGAACTCGGCGTGTTTCTGCCGCAGGATCTCCGTCTGCTTCTTAAAACCGTTGGCTCTGGGAACCAGCACAGACAATGCCTTCAGACCATTGACCTATATATAATGGACCAACATAGCTCATTGACTTTGACACAGCAAAATTAAGCTCACTTCCGGGTATTGTTTGATTTCGTTTGATTGGTTGAATGGATTAATGCTACACGGAAGTACGAGGAGAAGGGGCGGCTGCCCCTAGCGGCTGCCAGGGGAGTTTCCGAATTTGCTCTGTCTCGCTTATCGCCGTAATGCATTATGGGTAGTCAGCTACTGTGGCTAATGTAGCCGCTAACGCTACTTACTTTACATTGCAGTAAAACGGCACTGAATGACCAAATTGATTGAACTTTTAACCATTTCGAGAAACACTGTTTCCATACGGACCCCAAGCGTTGGTTAGTTGTTTATAACGTGACTCTATTTAAAACCTTATAACGTAGTCCGGTTTCTGTGCTGAATCCAATGGTCTGAATACAGAGAAGGCTTAAGGCTTTATCTAACGGTATAAATAACGTTAAATGGTCCGCCATGTTATGGACGTTAGATGTATGGTATCTATATAGTTACGTGTGTCTACTAACATTATTAAAATATCATAAAGTAACGCTATTTTCTGATAATTTGCTCAACTATACTTGCTACCTGATGCCTTGCGGCACATTGCTGCCTCTACCGGTCGGAAGTATTACTGTTCTTTTTATCCGATGTTTGTCGTCAATTTTCCTCGAAATGGGGCTATGATTTGGAAAACGGAGCGCGTTAGAGCATGAAAAAGACTTTAAATTGTTTTTTCAGACCATACACTAATTTGGAAAGTGTTTATTTAATACATAGACCGAGAGAGAAGTTGTCTCGTTTCCCATATAGTTGAATGGTGATGTTCCTGGGAGTGCTACACAAGCTGCGACCCCCACTGGCCATTTGGAAATAATGCAATTTCCGCATTGGCGTCAAAAATAGGCAGGCTGAAATGCCCACTGCTTCAGACTCTGCCCCATGTAGCACAACCAATCAAATATATGTTCAGGCATTGCAAAACCCAGGCAAATTGACTATGATCAACTGGCTGCACTATCTGAGGAAAGAAAACAGAAAACAACAATTGTAACTGGTTTCTTTCACACACCTGGCCCTCTCTTTGGATTCATTGTAGATTCCTGTGATGACTCGGTCTTTCTCGTCCATGAAGTTACTGTGGACATCTTCCAGTTTCCTGTGATAGTTAGAGAACTGCTTGAGTTAGACAACCTGCACAACACAACTTTGCATAACCTAAAAAAAAAGTTTTTTACACGTTTATGCAGCTGCTAAGCAGATTTTCAGATCACAAAGATCAAATATCTACAAAACAGTTGTGGAACCAAATGTGTGACAGCAGTTATAGATGGTGACAGGCCATAGGGTTGTGCCAAGGCACATGGCAGGGAGACATGTCCACAAACAACCCCCTTAATCTGGCCTAGGGCCGTGCCAGTTCGCCCCGCTCAGTGTTGCCAGGTCTGTGTGACAAAACCAGCACAATAGCCAATCAAAACCAGCCCAACGGCCAATAAAACCAGCTCAAAAACCAGCCCAATACCAGAACTCAAAATATTCATCTGCCAAACCATATAATGCTTTTAAAGTCCAACAGCACTGCTATCATTGCCAAATGTAATATCTACAAAGTAACACCATAAATGTTTAGTGTGCCAGCATTAAAAGCAGTTTTCCCTAAGCAGTTCGTTCACCTAGGTCCTAAAATGGCCTTGTGTAATTATCCCCCTTTTCCACAGAAGGGTAAAATAAAGCAGCAGATATCTGAAAGTACAAACAGAAACACAGGAGAGTCATCGCGCCCAGGGCCTTCACCTGAAGAAGACCACGTGGACTCCGATGCCGAGCACCATGGTGATGACACAGTAGACCATCAGGCGGAAATTCTTCCTCCTGGTCTTCTGCCACTCCTCCGCCGTCATCTCCTGTGCCTGGGTCTGGCGGAACTGCTCCCAGTAACGCATGCTCTCCTGGGTCTCCGCACTGACAGGGAAGGAGTGGAATAAGGACCAAGACATGGAAGGAAAGTAAAAAACAAATAGACACACAGGAAACAAGCTGTTTTTGGTTTGTGTTTGACAAGGTTTCACACCTTCTTAAACAGCAAATTCAAGAACGCATCACGGCGTAGTTTGAGACACAGTCAGATCAAGGTTAATTACGGTTTAGGGTTGGCACGATGGACGATGGCATCAACCATCGTCGATGGGCTGACCTCCATCGTCCTCTGAGCCTTCTACATCGGACCATAGTAATTACTAATTTAATTACTTTAATTCAATCCGACACAGGCTAAACAGCCTCAGCTCTGGTCACAGTTTCAGCACACACACCCCACCATCGTGATTTTTTAAATAATGAAAAATAGCAGGCTTTACACAGACAACAATTAGAAAGAGAGAGGCTTGAATGTGTGAACACTTCTCAACTGTGCTGTGTTACACCTATTTACTAATAGAGTACTGCAGGGATTATGTATTTCTGTAGGCTTACCCAGAAGTCCCTGCACTTCCTGGTTCCTATGTGTAAAAGTCAATGGCATTTCTGCATGGGAATTTCGTTTAAATGCATGAAATAAGGTCTGTGGTTAACAAAAGTTTATGAAACAGCGGACTTTGTCTCCACCGAGATAATCTTCACAAATGAGGACCACTTTTATGACTGTTGAAGCATTTTCTGAAAATTGCATAAAGAGAATAAATTTACGCTTTGATACAAGGATTTCAAGGAGCAGTGGGAAGCGTGGTTTGACTACTGTGTTTGTATCCACCTGGCTCTGTAGCTGCTATGGCTGGAGGTAGATCTGAAGGCCTGCCCTCCGCTGTAGTGATGTCGGAGTTTGAGGTCATACTCCTTCCTGCTCGGGTCCTTGCTCAGCACCCGGTATGCCTCGTTCAGCTCCACAAACTGGCTGTGTAGACCCGGGTTGGACAGGTCGCTGTCCGGGTGCAGCTGCAGCCACATGAGGAGGAGAGGCTGGGTTAGAGTGAGACTGAGATAGAACAGACATTACAGTGTATATGCACGTACACACATGCATGCTCGTTTTCTCCCTATTAAACAAACATGCGCATGCGTATGGTGTGCACACACAAACACACTCCCTCTCTGGAGGAGCTGGGGGATGAGATTAGGGATGTAACGATAACCGGTTTGAATGATAACCGTGATAAAATTCCTTACGATAACCGTACCATTTCAAATTTTCATTATCATTAAAACTGTGGTACCGTGATTACAGTGCTTTGAAAAACACGGTAAATACTGTCCATCATCAACCAAAGTTGGCAACAGTCTCCCAGATGCAAACGTGCAGCCTTAGAGAAATGATTTCAGTGAGTGTATCAATCCTTTTTGGCTCTGAGTTTTCAATATAAAACGTAAAATGATTTCAGTGAGTCTCTCAGTACTTTTTGAACATTTTCAGCAATTTTTTATGAATACCATGATAATACGATAACCGTGATAATTTTGGTCACGATAATCGTGATGTGAAATTTTCACACGGTTACATCTCTAGATGAGATGCACTTCAATAACGCCAAAACCTCAAGGTAAATATGCATGCACTTCCTTGTTAACACAGCTCACCACAACATCAAAACAAACACTCATGTCCAGGCAGCCCCAAATGAACCCCACTGCACTGTGGGAAATGTTGACAATTAGAAACTAGGCCGTGATGAAAGTTCACCCCCATGTGGCCAGAGAGAGAAACTACAGTACTAAGCGGTTGATGTAGAGTAGAAGGTCAATTTGTGTAACAGGTATTTTCTGTGAATGCACAGCTGATAGATTAGGTGTGGAGAACCCTACCTTTTTTGATTTGCGAAAAAATGCATTTTTAATTTCCTCCAAGGTGGCATTAGATTTGACTCCCAGGAGTTCGTAGTAGTTCACAGCTGTTCTGCATAGAGAAAACAAAGAACTCAGTACATGCCAGGCAGTCATGCAGAGCTGTACAAAGCTCTACCTACTAACAATCACTGACAAGTTCAACAACAAAGATGCGCTTGCTCTCTCTCACACACACACACACACACACACACACACACACACACACACACACACACACACACACACACACACACACACACACACACACACACACACACACACACACACAGTCTACCTGTGTGCTGAGCTCTGGGAGAGCAGACGCTGCCCGCTCTTATAGCACCATAGACAACTCTGGCACAGACGCAACTGGGCCTCCAACTGCATGACGGAAAATTGAAGGGCTTCCAAGCACAGGACCTGTGCCAAGAGGACAGATATGGCTGACACTAACATAGGTGCAAGGGAGACTGTAATGTGTGTAAACAAGTCTGCTGTAGTTAGATTGATAAGTGGTTCCCAAAATGGGGGTCGGGCCCCCCCGTGGGTCAAGGGACACCACTGGGTGGGTCGCAAGGTCCTCTGGCACCGTTATTTTGGGGGTCGGGGGCTGAAAAGTTTGGGAACCCTTGAGATTGATGGTGGAAAAACAACTAAGTAGGTAGAATACGTAGTAGGTAGTAAGTAGGTAGTGCTAATATTCAGATAGTGTTCCTGTCTTTACCTTTCAGTGGGTTTCCATGGGAAATGGTTGTGTCAGCACTAGCAGCTACAGTGAGAACAGTGTCCCCTCATCAAAGGACACATAACGTAACTGTGAAGCACAACAGAGGAAGCTATGAATGAAATGTTTTCAGATGGGCTTCAACACTGACCAGCCAACACAGCAGTACCTTCTAGGACTCCTCTCATTATCTGCAGAAAAACAAACCGTTACAGATGCAGGGGAACTCAAACTCCAACAACGAAGGGATGCTATGTTTGTACATGCAGCAGCAGGACATATAGTATAATATGGCCGGATTTGTCAAGTTACAAATATAATGTACAGCTCTTGTGCATTTGCAGTTTCTATTTATTTTTTAGCTCAGTGGTTAGAACACACTGTTCTGGCAGTCAAGCTAACGCTAGCCAGGTTAGCTAACTAAAGGTTAGTGGGATTTGGCAGCCACTATGTGATGATAATGTTAGATTTTGAATTTATTCAGCTAATGTTAACCAACAACTAGTTACAAGCAGAGAAGCAAAGTGACATACCAGCAGGAACTCAGGGTCGTTGTTGTTGTTGTTGTTGTTGTTGTTGTTGTTGTTGTTGCATAACACAACAAGTCCAGCCAGAGCAGTACTAGCCACTAGGCTAGCTAGTCCATGGTCCAGGTCCAGCACCGGAGTCTGTCAAGTTAACTAGAGTGATTCCGGGAACTACGGAGGCTTTCCTTCGGAATAAAAGTGCTAACTTTTCCACTCACGTGTCATTTTTCATTAGAATAATGTGTCATAGGTCATACATACTACTAGCATACACACAGTCGAAATCTTTAGTACAAGAAGAAGAAGAACCGTAGGTCAAGTTATGACTAGTCTCAACGCCAGACCATGAGAGTTCTTGAGTTCTTGACGCTGATACACTACGTTACTGCATGCTGCAGATCACCGATTCAACGTCTGGGGAGAGACTAAGTTATGACTGGAAGTGTAGTTTTTCTGTCTTGTTTTGTTGGCTTGACAGTACTGCACATTTTTGCATTTCCTGGACACAGCGTGGCAGTAATGAGCTTTATTTTGCCATCCGTCTGAAGAAGAAGAGGAGAAGAGAAACTGCATTCTTTTCTTCCTAAAACAAATATAAAATAACGTTTTTCCAGGTTCCACCAAGACTAGAAGCACTGGCAATGAATGGTAAGATAAATTAAGCTTTGGCTACTTTGTCCACCCGAAATGGTATTTCGTAGGTTTACGATAGCTCTTCCAGCAATGAGGTTTTATCTGTCTTCCGCAAGTACACGGAGGTCAGGATGCAACCTGAATATCCAACTCAACTTATTAGGTTAGTTCGTCAGTCAAACTTTGAGTTGTACATTTTGCTGTAATCAATTCACAAGCGAAAAGACCGATACATACACTGACATAACGTAAACCAACGTCGGATATTCACAAGTAACGTTATATAACCATTAACCTATATAACCATAACCATAGACTGTATATTGCTTGTTTAGTGACCTGTTAAACAGGTCCGCCGGCCCTCAGTTATGATTGGCTGAGCCGCATTAAAAGGCTTTGTAAACTCACCTGTGATTCACAAACACTGCAGCCTGGCGTTTTTTTTAATGACGTATTCAAGTAATGCCATGCTAGAATGCATGTCCTACCAATATGGGACTTTACCATATACACAGATCTCATTTGATTACAATCACCTGTTATTTTCCTGTCATGATGGGCCTGTGATGATGTAACAGAATAGGCCTACTATGACTTGCTTAACTGTCACTGCTGTTGGTATTAATTCCATTGAATGAGTGCACCCTGTTTTATGCAGACCTACAACACTGAATGGTGTCACTGTGCTGTGAAGAGATGGATGAAGAGGCCAATTGTAATCTCCAGTGTGAGATGGACCCCGAGGTGTCTGTGCTTCTGCACTGTGCAGCCTGGAGGGGGCTCCTGCAGACCCGGGTAAAAGTGGAGCTGTCTGAGAGGTAGGACCAGAAGGTAGAGGGTCCAAAATCATGGGAATGTTTAAAAAAGTAATCTGCATTTGAATCAGAATCACTTTAATTGCCAAGTACAATCAACATATTTTCTGGAGACAAACGTTTCCAGAATTCCACAGCATGTCTCCCTCTTACCCAGGTTTGACAGGCAGACAGATGCAGCTCTGGAGCGCCACATAGATGAGGTGTGGACAGAGCGGGTGTCCAGGGAGCCGTGGCTGTTCAACGGGGCTAAATTCAGGCTGCACTCTTTCAGCTTGGCCTCCTCCAAGTGTCCTCCCTCACCCGCTGTCTCCCCCAGACCCATGCCCTCATCCCAAGGCCCCTGCTTGGACCGGGATGGCCGATTACACAGCAGTCAAAGAGGGGAGGAGGGCAGCGACAATTGTCACAGAGAAAACAGAGCTGGTATCCAACAGACAGCGAGTGCATTGCTACAAGCTGCCTCCAGCTCTGGCTGCAGTGCTGATGACATTACAGCAGATCATCCTAGTCCTAAAGCTGATCCAGAGTCCAGTCCTCTACTCTCTCTGCGACTAGGCCTTACGTGCTACAAGGACTTCCTGGGCACCAACTGGTCCTGCCGAGCGACGGAGCTACGTAGGCGCGGGGAGGCGGAGTTCGGGGATCCTCTGGCGCTACTGGCCCAGCCTCTGGGGGTGGGCGGAGTCCTGTGCACACGTGACCACCAGGTGGTGCTGATCAGGAGGAGCCAGAGGGTGGCGGAGGCTGGCGGGCTGCTGGATATCCCAGGGGGGCACCCAGAACCTCAGGTGAGGGAGAAAGAGAGGAATTGAGGAGGCATCTCCCAAATCCCTAACCTTGCCTTTCATCAGTTTACTGCATGTTAAATTGCAGTGGGTGGGTTGAATAAAATGTCACCCATGTGTTCAGCGCTCTGCCCTGCCCCCCTCCCTCCCCCAGGCAGTGTGTGAGGAGCAGATCACCCTGGCCATGCTGCAGCAGAGGCAGGAGGCCGTGGTGTCCGAGCTCTTCTCCTCTGTGTGCGCCGAGATCAGAGACGAGGTGGGTTCCTCCGCAGTCCGCACAGGCAACAACAATTCTCTCCAAAAGCTAGAAAGCAGTAACCTGACGCTGCCAGATGGTTTGTTTCACATAACAACCTGGGAACTTGCTCGGGAAACTGTTTCAAAGGGGCAAGCACTTTGGTGAACCATGTGTCTATCAGCATCTATCACAGGATTGCTTCTAGCTGGCATCACACCTAAAGTCCCTCCCATAGCTGCCTCATAGGATGCCGATTGGTGCGAACAACTGGTGGTTCTGATTTTCATCCGCCATTTGTTTTCCCATACACATTTCGTAAAATGCTTATAAAATAGTTGTACTTCGTTGAACCAAACGGTTCAACTAACGCTATAATCGGGAGAGACCATAGAACATTTCACTCGGACCAAAACTAAAAAAACATCGAAAAAATATTTTCTTTAAACCCACATTTTTTTAATGTTTTGGTCCCACTGAAATGTTATGCGATCTCTCCTGTTTCTAAATATATCTGTACGTTTGGTTTGAACAAGTAAAACTATTTTTATACGCATTTTACGAAATGTGTATGGGAAAATAAATGGCGGATGAAAATCTCTGGTACAGTGCTGAAGCAGGAAGTAGGCGGTCACTTTGCCTCTCTATAGATTGAAGCATGGCAAGATGGATTTGTTGTGTGATCATGATCTTATGCAAATCCAGCTCTCTCACAAGGTTAAGAAAGCAGAGCCAAGACCTAATTCTAGTATATCAAGAGTTATGTGAGTACGAGGCTGAAAGAGTTGAACCCTTGATGGTTCACGTGTCTCCTGTCTGTGTGCAGGTGAATGTTCCTCTGAGTTTCCTTGGAGAGCCGGTCCTGATGGGTGTCGCTCTGAACCACACCAGCGCCGGCAGGCCGAGCGCCGAGTTCTACATCAGGTACTTCCTCTTCCTGTTTGAGTCAGTCAGAACAGACTGTGGCAATATTGTTGGATCTTACAGGATTCAGTGGTTTGTAAGCTGGGGTGCTTGAGGGGGTTTCTCAATAGAATGAGAGGAATAGTTTAATTTCACTATTATGGAATTCACTAGAAAATATTCCAATTGTAAGAATGGCTCTCCTAATCATAGGTTTCACTCTCACCAATATTATCTACCCACATACAGTCTAGACATACAATTCAATCAATCTTCCAATATGGAGTCCAGAGGTCATAACTGGAGCTCATATACAACCATATGGTCTATGTGTCTCCAGCTGCTCATTAATCTCAGATGAGATCAGAGAGCTGTACTGGAGAGGAGGAGCAGAGGCCCACGAGTCCACAGACATCGTCTTCCTCAGCAGAACAGTAAGGAATAAGCTTTCAACAAGTGTTACATTTATAGCAAGATCTAGATCTAAGAATTCTATCTTACAATTTAAGAAATTAAAGAAAAATATCTGAACACCTAAAAATACACGTGAAGGGGGACTAAACACCCAGATTTCTGGCAAAATGGCATTCTGCTTGATTTGAAAAAAAAGAAAAAGGAAAGAAGCAGAAGAGCGTCTCCTCTTGTCTCACTATACTCTTTGGCTGTGTTCAGACCGGAAATGGCGCTATGACACTTTTCCCCACATAGAGGAAAACAATGGGAAAAAATGTACATCAGTGTATCAGAGACAGAGTAGTTATAAATATAGGCACGTTATAAACAACTAACCAACGCTGGTGGTCTGTATGGAAAAAGCATTACTCGAAATGGTTACAAGTTATATCAATTTGGTCATTCAGTGGCATTTTACTGCCATGTAACATAACTAACATTAGCGGCTAGCATTAGCCACAGTACCGATTACCCACAATGCTTTGCGTTGTCCCAGCACCCAGGAAGGGCTTGAGCTACATTTGAATGCATAAAATAAAGCTGATCTATATAAAATTTGATTCACATTGAAGTACCCCACGTGCAAACACCACCGTGACGTAACGTGTACCAAATCGGCCATTCATTTGAGCCCCCCAAAAAAGCAGGTTTGAACCCATAGAGGGCACATTTTGGGGCGGCTTTAGCTCAGGAGGTAGAGCGGGTCGGCCAATGACGCAAGGGTTGGCGGCTCGATCCCCGCTCCCTCCCAGCTGCTGTCGTTGTGTCCTTGGGCAAGACACTTAACCCTCCTTGCTGCGTGGCAGCCTGCCGCCATCGGTGTATGAATGGGTGAATGTAGACTATCTACTGATTGTAAAGCGCTTTGGATAAAAGCGCTATATAAATGCAGGCCATTTACCATTTACCATTCACATTTGCTGCCTGAAATGATAGTTTGTACAATTGTAACAGTTTGGTCTCAAGTGTGGAGATTTTGACCAGAATCCTTTACACACCACCCCAAAAGCCACATATTGTTTAAAGCTGAAAAAAGGTGTTTTGGGGTTTAGTCCTGCTTTAAACACCTTAAAATGTAAAATACATCAATATTTGCATCGTAATGTATTTGTGTGATTTGAAGGACGTGTTGCGGCTGGACAGGAGCAGCCCTCTGTGGCCGGAGCTTTGTCCTTCAGCCAAGGGAGCAGTGCTGCTGTATCAACTAGTGATGCCTGACAGATAAGACATCCACAAACGATCTGACACTCAGGATAACACACCAGACTGCGGATCCAGATGACCAATTGTACACAAAGAAACTCTCTCATCAACAAAGCTCATGTCTTTATTACTCTTTGACCTGTACAGTAGTTCAAGGCTGTGCAAAACATTCTTCTTACATTTGTACAGTGTACACTAAAAGCTATATAAAATGTTGTAAAACTTTTGTTGAATAAAAATCCTAGAACTTGACTTTTTCTTTTGCCATTAAATTTATTCAGTACAGCAACACTGATTTAAAATTGATTGGTTCAAAGCAGGGAGTGCATAATTAAAATAACCTTCCTAACAAGTTGGTGCAATACTACTAACTTCATCAAGGTTTTGTAGTTAAACACATTCCTTGTAGATTGTAGTCTGTTGAATGTCATTTGCTGATTTAGCAGCCTGACCTCCAACTGGATACGACCAAACGAGTCGTTTGTACAAGCAGCTGAATACGACCTGAAAGCACGTTTCAACGTCAAACGTCCTCTAGCGGTCGTGTGA
Organism: Poromitra crassiceps; assembly: GCF_964638095.1. Taxonomy (NCBI): domain Eukaryota; kingdom Metazoa; phylum Chordata; class Actinopteri; order Beryciformes; family Melamphaidae; genus Poromitra; species Poromitra crassiceps. The sequence continues at coordinate 19,957,049 of NC_139634.1, forward strand.
ATAACAGCCCAGTCTCAGAGTTTGGTGAAAATAGAACCTGGAGTCGTGTGGGATTTGAACCTGTGGGATTTGAACCTGGGGCTGCTGGCTTGACAGCCACCTGTCGTAACAACTTGGCTACCAGTTTGTTGCTGTCCGTACCCCTAACCCACACCCTAATCCTATTTTTTTTTTTTAAGAAATGTCGCTTTTTCCACCTGCTTTTGGGCGGAAGTACATGGGAACGCAAATTTGGGTTCAGCATGATACTCTTCACAAACATGAATAACTTTTATGCCTTTTGAAGCGTTTTATACAAATTTAACAAAGGCTTAAAATCGCTGCACGCCTTGAGTCTCTATCCCTGAAGCCAAAGGATCAAGTTAAAAATCTTGGCGTTATTATTGATTCCGATCTCAATTTTTTTCTCCCACATTAAGTAAATCAGAAAATCAGCTTTCTATCATCTTAAAAATATAGCAAGAATTAGGGGCTACATGTCCAGACAGGATCTCGAAAAACTAATTCACGCCTTCATCTACAGTAGGTTAGACTACTGTAATAGCCTTTTCTCTGGTCTCTCCAAAAAAGAACTTTGACAACTCCAGCTCATTCAGAATGCTGCTGCTAGAGTTCTAACAAAGACTAAGAAAGCTGATCATATTACTCCAGTTCTTAAGTCCTTACACTGGTTGCCAGTGTGTCATAGAATAGATTTTAAAATACTGTTACTAGTCTACAAATCACTCAACGGCCTAGGCCCAAAATACATCGCTGAATTGCTCCCACGCTATGAACCATCGACCTCTCAGGTCAGCAGGGTCTGGCTTACTAACTGTCCCTAGGATAAAATCAAATCATGGGAAGGCCGCATTCACCCACTATGCTTCTGCTAGCTGGAACAATCTGCCTGAAGACCAGATTTGCCCCAACTTTACTTACTTTAAAAAATAGACTAAAGACGTTTATGTTTACCGTCGCTTTTAACTGCTGACAGATAGAAAATTAGTTTTATTCCTCTGTAAGTTTTCAACTATTTTTGCAACTACCGGTACTCTGTTGTGATGCTTTTAAATGTCTATTTTATCCTCTTCTTTTATTCTCTTATTTTCTTGTGTCGACCATCTTATGTGAAGCACTTTGAATTGCCTCTATCTGATTTTATGCAAACCCAATGCTGTGGCAAGTACGGGCAACAGAAGACGCAAGGTACCAAACTACAGTATAAAGTTGTTGTGAAAGCTGTTGTGAAATGTCTATTTTATCCTCTTTTTTTATTTTCTTATGTCGTCCATTTTATGTGAAGCACTTTTAACTGCCTCTGTGTATGAAATGTGCTATACAAATAACCTTGACTTGACTTATAGAAATCGCGTAAAAAACAAAAACAAAAAAAACTTGCTTACGTTCCAAAAGTCATAAACGTTATTCACGTTGTAAAAGATTATCATGCAGAACCCAGATTCGCGTTCCCATAAACTTTTGTTAACCACAGACCTTATTTTATGCATTTAAGCGAAACCCCCCATGTTAAATCCCATAGACTTTTCCACTGAAGAACCCGGAAGTATACTTCCAGACTCATTCCTGCGGCTCTCTATTGGTCGTATGAGTTAGAGGATATGTTGTGATTTAGCCAACTCTGTACAAAACAATGACCTCAATGGAGTTGGTGCCCATATAGACAGTGTGTCTTTCATCTCCATGTTAGTTCATCAGTAACCCTGATAGCTGCTGTAGTAGTAGCCCAGGTCTTGATAAGGCAAGTTCCACTGAAAAGTAAAGCATGAGACAAAAGGAGGATGAGGTTATGTTCATTACAAATCCATTTAAAACAAGGCATGTGAAGTTGAACTTTGGTATAGTCACAGCTACACTGCACTCACATATCTTGGCTGCAGGTTGAGTCTGGTTTCATTCCACCCTACAGAAACAGTCATGAAAGCCACTTCAGATAAGGTCTTAACAAGCAAACAGGTTGATTGAGGTGCTCAGACCTAGCCTGGGTAAACCCAGCCTCCACGTGACCTCTATCTATGCGCAATCAGTCACTAGTCTTTGTGACTGATAGCGCATAGATAGAGGTCACGTGGAGGCTGGGTTTACCCAGGCTAGCTCAGACCACCCAAACACTGCCTATCCATTGTTCCTACTCACCATTTTTACCATTCCATGGGTTCCTCCCAGAGGAGGGAGGGCCGTAGCGGAGGGGTCTGTTCTTATGAAGGCGGGGTTTCTTCTTCTCTGGTTTGGGGACGGGGGGCAGAAGTCTCCGTGCCTCCGCTCTGTAGTCCTGCAGGAGCACCTGTGCCTGTTCCTGAGGCAGCTCCACATACTGCAACTCCTCCAACAGCTCCCTCTGCTGCTCTGGAAGACTGCAGCTCACTGGGTAAAGAAGGGAAATCACTCCAAGTTATGGAGGCATCTTCGAATGAAAATTTAAGTCTATGAGGATTAAAGCAATGCAGCATGGAATACAATTATAGTGTGCAAAAGGGCAGGAGCATTTGAAAAGGGGATAGGAACTCCCACATCAGCAGCTTATCAGATGGTATCATTTCTCTAATATGTGTATGAGTCAGACCTTGGAGTTGATCATTTCTCTAATATGTGTGAGTCAGACCTTGGAGTTTGAGCAGGGCGGTGTCTGGGATCTGTGTCTGATGCACAGCCAGGCGTCTCTTCCACTCCTCTGCTGAGGGGAAGACCACCACCACCCGCCGCCTGAAGCCGCTGAACAGCGCCAGCTTGTGGCAGCGCGCGGAGAACAGCACATTGGACTGGAAACAGACAGACGGGAAGAGAGAAGACCATGAGAGAACTGGGGAGGCACCATAAAGACTAATGGGATTACAAAGTCCTATTGTCATGTCCAAGCACATTTTCAGTACTTCATTGACTGGTAAATTGTGACTGTGACTGAAGAATAGTAGTTATGGGGGGGGGGGGGGACATAGTTATGCTTCTTATGTGTCATGATTATAACTTTGGAGTGAATAGAAGGAGGAGGGAAATATTCAGAAATATTCCCAAAATAAGGTAAACATGGACCTGATGCAGCTGCACAACACATGGCTCTAAAATAACTCATTTGATAATTAGTTATTTTAGTTATCAAAGATACTGAAACAGCCCTCATGTCTCCATGATCCAACTTGCATTCATACAAAATGTACTATTTATCTGAACGAGTATACATCATAGATTTCACTAGATGATAACACTTTACGTACTGTAGTTAAATTAATTTTGTGTGTAATAGTGAAGTGTTACCTGGTCGAGGATGTAGTTGCCCGGAGTATGAGCAGCCATCTTGATCAGCTCAGTCAGACATTGACAGGCCTGTTGCAGCCTGCTCTCCCTCTGACCACCGCTCTGCGCACGCACGCACGCACGCGCACACACACACACACACACACACACACACACACACACACACACACACACACACACACACACAGGTCAATCACACTTGGCTGATATAACACCATCGGTCAGAAATGTAACGAGCATCATCCAGGCATCTTGAAAAGTGAGCATGTAGTGTTGCTAAACAGACTGGAGGTTTGACTGACCATCATGCAGGCGAGCAGCTCCTCGCTGCCCAGGAGCTTGAAGCGTTTCTCTGGCTGCTGCCCCATGAGCACCCTGGCCCAGTGGCTCTTCCCAGAACCAGGCAGACCCACCATCATCACCACCTACAGAGAGACAGAGAGAGGAGTGATGCTTCCATCTAGGTCACATGTCTGTTATTAGCAACAGGGTTGAAGCAAATAAATAGGCTTTCTGCACATGGAAATAGATGAAAAACCACATCCACAAGAAACAATGGAGGGAAGCTTTTAAGAATGATTAGTAGTGGGCAAGTTTTTGTTGTTCTGTTGTGTCGGCTTATGTCGGCCATTTTTCCTCCTGTCCGAAGGAGAGGAAAAAAAGCACTTGGTATTATTCAAATATACCAACTAATGGGCATACAACTGGACGGTAGTGCTGGAAAGACATTTTTCAATCAGTTTAGCTGCAGCAGTTCATAATTTCCAAAGCAGATATTAAATTGTTCTGCAATGAGACCAAACCATAATATCGGAGTGATCATGGCAAATCTACATATTTTATTCATTTATTCCACAAATTTGTTTCCATCGCTATTTATCACAATCTCTTTATAACCATATCAGTTTCAGCCACAGGAAAGCAGAAATACTTCCTTGTGATATTGAGGAAATGCAATACACACTTCTCATACAAATAATTAAAAATAAATTATTTTTTAAAACTAAAATAATTGGATGGAAACTAAGCTATTGTCACAATCTGTTCACTCTTCCCCCAGCAGCAGTGCCGTCCGTAACTCCTCTCTCTCACCTCACACTGCGCTCTGGATCTAGGGGCCAGCGCAGCGCGGAGCCTGTCCCCGGCGGGGAGGGCCACCAGTGGGATGAACCCTGGAGGGCTGGGGTACCAGGGCGCGGTCGTGGGGTCCAGCAGGAACCTGACTGAGCAGCTCTTACACAGGGCATGAGGGAAGAGAGCGCCACCCTGCAGCACCGCCGCACCCAGGATATACGCCACACCCACTACACGACCGTTCTTATGGAAGGACAGCTCAGCAGCGCCGTCTGTGGAGAAAGACTGTGGGTGTGCATGCACACACACACATACACATACACACACACACACACACACACACACACACACACACAGGGACAGTCAATGTTAAAGCCCAGAAGAATACAAAGAGAGAGGAATGGAAAAGAGGCACAAACAGGTGTCACTCACAGCATAACAACCAATGATATCACCCTCTGAGAAGGGTTCTCCAAACTCCTCCTCCTTTCCACCTGATACTTTTTTGCCGTGTCCATCATAAGCGTAAGAGACGTCGTCTTCACCTGGGGACAGGACAGATGGAGAGCCGGGGGGAGGAAACAAGCAAGTGAAAAATTAAGGACAAAATTTAAGAAATTAGAGGAAGACAGAGGAAAAGTGTGATTGAATGTAGCTATAACAAGGAAAATAGTCACATTTCCCAAAGGAATGCTATGCAGATGAACAAATAACAGTAATGAAACATGTACGTATTAACAATGCAGCAAAACAGCCTTATCCTCCTTATGTATTTTTGATGTTCTATACATTCTCTTTGAGGTGAGTGTACAGATTCAACTTGAATATATTTCCATTCAGTCAGACAACTTGGTAAAACAGAAAATGCATTTGTTTGTATGTAGTCAAGCTCTCATTTCAGCATTTTAACAAGAGCCAAATACCAAATACAAATATGACTGAGAAAACAAAAAATAGTACATTTTTAATTTTTTCTATTAACAAGAATCTTAATGGAAAGTGAATGTGTTACAAAACCCTCCAAATCCTGAAACTAATATGAAATACAATAATCCTGGTTATTAATCCTCACCCAGCAGCAGGGAGCTGTTAGCCGCTGACCAGCCTACTCTCAGGCCATAGGGCTCCAGGCCTCGACCCCCTTCCTGCTGTTCCTCCAGGTCTGCAGCCAGCAGCTTCCTCTCCAGCCTCACCTCGAAGCCCACCCTGCCCCGAAGTACCCCGTGGGTGAGCCTGCAGCCCGACCAAAGCAGGGGCGACTGGGCCCAGAAATGAGGCTGGCCGCTGGCGCCGTCAGTAGCCACCTCAAAGTGGAGGTCAGAGCCATCTGTGGAAACAAGGACACAGGGATTCAAAATGTCTGAATCGCTGATCCAGCCCGGTGCTTTTATTTTATCCTAAGAACCACTGGGACAATTCTCTTGACAAAATAAACTGAGGATAGATTAAAATAAAGCTGTAGCAGTAGATGAGGTATGTTTGATATCCCATCTTCATCAAGTTAGTGTTTGCCATAGACTTACATGGATCTAATTTGACTTTGTCTTCTTCATCCTCCTCCTCTGCCTTTTCTGGCAGAGGCTGTGGTAATTTGGCTCTGGGTGGAGAGACAGAGAGAGAGATATCAGACATTGAAAAAAGTTACTTAATACTTATCTTCTTTGTGGTTTTCTGCACTGAACCCCAGGCTTTAGGGTTATAATGGCTCCATCTGCCTGTCCCACCCACGTGCAGTAAGTACCTTTTATAGCGGATCTCCTCTTTGAACTCGTAGAAAGCCCTGCCTCTGATCCTCTCCTCCAGTGAAACAAGATTCCTGTCATCTCCTTCCTCCTCTTGCTGCCTTCCCAACTCTCCACCCTCGGCTTGGGACCCCGGGTCGTGCCCCGAAGCCGTCCGTTTGGACCCAGGGGCTTGTGCAACTTTAATGTTGTGGTGCTGCGTGTTTTCTCGGCCTGGGAGCTCGGCGCTCTCCTGTGGGCCTTTATTTACTGTCTGATGCTTGGCGATAAGCTCAGAGTCTAGCAGCGGTGTTGACACGTCATCAGTATCCGCCTCTGTCTGAGTGGCGGTGTCCGTGTACTTTCTGGTAGGTTTGCACGGTGACGTGGAGAGGTCGGCAGCTGGAGGTAGGTCACCGACTGCTGGGGAGAGAGATGAGGCGGCGGCGTCCATCTCCATCGGTATAGACGGTGTCTGTGGGCTGTCATTTGGTGTTTTGAGTCCGTCACTGTCGTCAGAAACAGGACGGTCTCCGTCCTGTGGACTTTGACTCGTTTGTATGAGCAGCCCTGCCTCAACAGCGGACCACAGCCTCCCCACCAGTTCAGTCTTCAGTCCCGCGGTGTCCAGCCCGAGTTCCCCCAGTCTGGCCCGTAGCTCCGCCACTTTACACTTTTTGATTTGCGCCAGCTTCATCTTTACGCCTTGAGTTGTATTCCGTTGTTTTTGGCTTCTGCATGCAGGCTATGCTCCAATATAAAAACAAAGGGTTGTGCAATGTGTTAAAAAAGCTGTTACTAGTTGGACCAAAAAACACAAACAAGAATTCAATATGGTGCCCTTGATTGTGATTGGTTAGCTGTTCTGCCATCACTTCTTCTGCTGCTGAAGTTTTCGGGAAATTGTACGCTTGCATGAGCCTTACTGCCACCCAGCGTTCAAACATGTTACTTCAACTTAACACACCGGATGCATGATCCCACAGGAATTGTCTCAATTTATGTATGTATGTATGTATGTATGTAGGCTATGTAGGCTATGTATTTATATGTATGTATGTATGTAGGCTATTTATGTAGGCTATTTATGTATGTATGTATGTATGTAGGCTATGTAGGCTATATATATATATTGTAGCGTATCGGGTAATTACGTGTATTGGGGTGTTTCCGTGCTTGGCTAGGAACTGATATGTGTGGGTGTGTTCCTAGGGGGAAGGGGATATATGTGACCAGCGGCCGGGGCGGAAGTCAGTCAGGCCATGTGGGCGAGCTGACCGGGTGGTTGCAGAGCTAGCAGCGAAGCTAGCTGCTAGGAGCTATATTGTGAAGACAAGAATAAAAAGCCTGTACCAACTTCAAGTCTCCAGTTCCTTGGACGAATACCCGATTCGTTACAATATATATATATATATATATATATATATATATATATATATATGAGACAACTGCTCCAGTGATGATGAATGGCAGCTGAGGATGATGGCACAAATGTGAGTAATGACGTAGTAGCAAGGGCTCTATATACCACCACCACCGCTTAGGTGATTGGCTCAGCAGATTAGGAGAGACAGATGTCCTTAGCTGATTGGATATTGGGAAATGGAGAAGGGGCAGTTGTGATGTCACTAGTGATGTCACTCGAGCAATTGTGATGTCACCAGTGATGTCACTCGAGCAATTGTGATGTCATCAGTGATGTCACTCAAGCAATTGTGATGTCATCAGTGATGTCACTAAGGAGTTACACACCCTGAATGACGAGGGGCATGTATGCATGGGTTGCTTTAAACCAGTGGTAGCCAACACGGTGCCCGCGGGCGACCAGGCGCCCGCGGGGTGGCGCTGTGGCGCCCGCAGGCCACGTTCAGAAAAATGTAAAAAAAAAAAATTTTTTTTTTTTTTTTTTTACACAAACAAGACAAAACAGACAAACAGGCTCAGACACAGGGGAAAGAAAGGAAAAACAAAACAAAAAACAAAAAAATATATAATCAGAAAAATTTCTTTTTTATTTGTTTTTCTCCTCCCTTCCCACAATAACACACAAATGTAGAAAATAATTGGTTTAACAATGCATATGTTTTAAAAACGTTTATTGTCCGTCTATAATTTATTGTCCGTTTATAATTAATTATTGATTCACTATTTTGATCCGCCTGGGCTGGGGTCAAAGTTTAGTTTTACGTTACATCACTACGTCATTCACTCTGCGACAGTGCGACTGCCAGCTGCCAATGATTATATCAGTTGGCTAAGCTAAATGATGGAAAGCAAGAACAATGGCAGAAAAGCGAAAGAAAAAAGATTACCAATTTCACGAGGAGTGGGAGGAAGAGTTATTCTTCACAACAGTGAAAGAAAAGAGTGTATGTCTCGATTAAATGCATAATACTCATTATTTAAAGGTATATCGAGCAAATTTCAACAGGTAGCCCCCCACATGACTCTCTACCCTTCAGGTAGCCCTCGACCTCAAAAAGGTTGGTGACCCCTGCTTTAAACTATGCTGTAGAGGTTTAGTCTTCCATGATTGAAATTCAGTCAAAGACCACACTTCAATCATGAGAGACTCGTAGGAAGTTTTAACAAGCTTTATTGAACAAATAACCAGTTTAAGTGTGGCGTATGGCTCCATGATATGATGACGCTCCTCTTGAGATGAGAGGGGGGGCATCAGTGACGTATAGGATAGATAATCCCCCAAATATATATATATATATATATATACATTATATATGTCCTTTTGCAAAGCAAATTGTCCCCTAATCTAGAAAATACATTATTTTACATGTAATGTGATACTAATTGTGTGCATAATAATTAATTTGATTTATGTGTCCGCCCTAGTGCCACCGTTGGCCCGACCGTGTATGCCCAACATTTATACAACATCAGTCAACTTTTGCCAAACTCGTGCCACCCTCGGCCCAACCATGTACAGTATATCCAACCATTTATACAGCTCATCCAGCCAACTTTTGCCAACCTCGTGCCAACGTTGGCCCAACTACGTTTTCAGCTGCCGACCAATGCCAACCATTGCCAATCTATTGCCAACGTTGTGCCAACGTGTCATTGCTATCTGGGATGTATGTATGTATATTGTTGTATTGTTGTTGAGTACATGTAGAGTAAATGTACAAAAACAGTAAATGCTCCCTAAAACCTTATCGGTCTATCAACACAGTCACATCAAATTCTAAACTTCGAACAGGAGAACTAATTCACAATCAATATGTAATTGAATGTACCCACAAATGTAGGTCTATTTCTCCCATATTTTTTGTACGTGGTAGGTAGGACACTAAAAAAAAAGACTATTCTTTCACGATTGGAAGGTTTTTTATTGGAGAGACAAATGCAAAAACGGGAATATAAATTAGCACAAAACAGGCATAAGTGGTAAAAAAAAGCAACAGTCAGTCATAATACAAAAATATTTCATAAATTATATTTCATTTCAATTCAATGATAATACTGTCTCATCTCTCTTTACTTCAGATTATTTTTGCTCCGCCATCTGTGTATCATTACAACTGCTTGGGTCAAAGGTTAAGAACAACCTTTTGGCTCAGCAAAGTTAGGATTGCTCCCCTTATATTCCCCATCTTTTGACCCTTTTTGGCTCAGCGCAAATCTGTCTCAATATGACAACTATCCACTGCATGGGACAAATACACAGACTGTCCATAACCACGCTGCATGGGACAAATCCTACACAGACTATACATGGCTAATTTCTAAGTCGATTTGTCTGCTTCATGGGATGCCTTGAGAGCAGTTGCATCCACACACATGGCTTCATCATGAGAATCTTCACAAGAGAGGAGGCAGTGATTTCCATTGAAGCCATGCTCACACAGTGAGCCTGTTTCAGCTACATAGTGGCTCAGTCACACTCTTACCACATGCGTCACAATGACAGCACCTCAGTGCTACATCTGAATGTTAAGATAGTAAACAAAGGTGTTTTCTCCCAGACGACAGGCTTCCAGTGTACAACTGTGCCAAATGTCAAAACCCAGCAGAACAATGTACAACCATGCATATGAAAGTGATTCAACAATGACTATAGCAAAATCACCACGTGTACAGCAGCAACCTGAGGCCACTGGCAGCATGTGATGTCGTCAATGATGTGAATAACACATTGCACAAGAATGACAATGTCAGGTTCAAATCACAAGGATCAGCTTCTGAATAACACTGTGGTCGTTAGATCACTGAATACGATTGTTTCAACTATTCTGTTTTGTGTTTCTTCCGTCTGTTAAATCCCTTTTGACCTGAAGAAGAATCTGTTTTTCCGTCACAGTTTAGGAGCTGGGTGTTTGGTGAGATGCAGGGTGAACTGGGAAGGCAGTACCATGTCATTTTTGGGGCGGGAGGTTTGACCTTGATCAGACCTGATCTGGTCTTATATGATATTGCAATAATGTTTCAATAATAACATGCCATTATATAGTAAGTATTATGTCCTGGACCATACTGAGATGTCTATACTCTACAAGCAGTGGTAAGAAACTTATTTCACATTATGATGAGAGCAAAAATCACTTTGGGGTTTCAAAGAGATAATTTAGATTGTATCTCATATTATATCACTGCCTAATTCCTTTTTAGTCCTGGCTCAGTTACTCACTGAAATCCTTTAGTTTCTATTATTTGTTTTAGTCCAGTGGTTCTCAAATGTTTTCACATGAAGGACCCCTAAACATGCTTTTAGATGTTTTATTACATAAAGTGTATAAAACCCATGACCAAAATAGTCATTGTGTTACTTATGAATGGAATTATAGCGAAAATAATTACCCCCCTTTTGGCTGGGGACCCCCTGGAACCCCTGGGGGTCCCCGGACCCCCATTTGAGAACCACTGCTTTAGTCTATCTGCTGGAGTGCATAATTGGTAGTTTAAACGTTTGAGGCAATTTATGTTCCAGTCTAAATCTATCCATTTCTGATAATTGTTATATCCTTTTTAAAACAGTTGTTGAAACCAGCGCTGTTCTAAGTAGCATAATGAGGAGACATCGGATCAGATTAAGATGGTGGGAGTCGCCGGGGGGTGTGGAGGTGTGGGGGAGCCGTCGGAGGGCGTGTGTCCCAGGAGCAGCTCTTTCTCCCGGGGCAGGCATGGCCCGCTGATGTGCTGGCTGTGGGAGTGGTAGAGCCGCAGGAAGGACAGGATGGACTGGGCCAGCCACAGAACCGTCACACACCACAGAGACGCCTGGGGGCACAGACACAGTCAGACACAATGTCACGGGGGCGTCTGGATAATGGAGAGGTAAAAGCACTGTCAGGTGAAAAGAAACAGCTGGCGACTACTCCACATGAATCGGAGGAAGCACGTGCTAGTCTACTCTCTACCCAGATCAGCGGAGGGTGTGGAGCAATGACAGCAAGGGGAATTGCGCAAGTACAATTGGGGAGAAAATGAGAGAACAATCGGGAAAAATATAAAAAAAAAACACACACGGACACACACAAAGGCTCTTAAGCCATCTTGTTTCCCTCTGTACACGAAGCAGTCATAGTGAAATGTGTATTAATTTTTGTGCAGAATAGAAAAGTAATATCTAGATATATATCTCTATATGTATGTGTGTGTGTGTGTGTCTGTGTGTATAAATTTAACATTTTCTCTATGGATAGTTTACAGCAAATAAATTGAGTGCTACTTTACAAGTAGATATTGAAGTGAAGTCAGCAGAGTTAAGCACAGGATAAACTACATTGAGTCAGTCATTATTACAAAAAAAAGCCCTTACAAGGTGAGTCAAGACCCCGACGCAAAGCAAAGAGGCTTATTTTGACTCGCTGTACATTATCCCACTTATTACATGGCTACTTGCCAAAGACATCTCGTTTGGCACAAAATATTGATTTCAAATTACTCTCAAGCTTCTGCCATAAAACTAGTCCTGCAGGACCATCTGCAGTATTGATGGTGTAATGCATTTTTGCCACAAAGATTCACGAGTTGTTGGACCGGACTTCTTGACTGCAGAGTGATATGATTCAGTATTATTCAGAAATAACAAACCACAGAATGCATTCATTGGTCAATCTGAATTGAGTATTTAGCAAGCCAAATTAATGAGGGGAAATAACATGAATGAATTAGGGGCGTGTGTGTGTGTGTGTGTGTGTTTATGCATGCATACAGTACTTCTGAGCATGTACACTTATGTTTATATATCACATATCAGCCCCACCTGTGCCAGGGTGAGCTCTGTGTAGAAGGAGGAGCTGTCCACATCCAGGTAAAGCGGGACAGACTGCGACTCAGCACAGCTAAACACACAGACAGACATAAAGGGACGAGGTAAGCTACATGAGCAGAGAACACAGACAAGCTAACACTATGTAACACTCTGTAACACTGTTGAAGAATGTTCTGAAACAGCAAGAGGTATTCAGTAGCTAGCTATCATGGGCAACAATGTGTTCCACCTCTCTGTGCTGCTGCGTCCTTTTAGAAGAACAATATCAATATTGGACCAGCTGCTCCCTACTGTTTTGGTTCTCAGTGGCTGATAAACAGAAAGACAGACAGGTTCTGGATACAATATGGCTCTCATTCAAAAAGCCAATAATGGAACTGAGAGTGAGATAATAACAACATAATGATGTTAGACCATATTGATTACTGTAAGGAAATGGTGCATAGAAACCTCTCTGGGACTTAGAGTATATCCACCGGTCAGTCTGATGAAAGGAAGGTGGGGGTTACAGTAGGGCTGGGCGATAATTCAATATTATTGCTTATCGTCTTTCACTGGAATCATATTGTGATGATATGGTGATTTTGGGATATCGAAATTGAAGATAACAAGCAAATTTTACTCACTTTGCTTTGACAAAATGAAATATAGGAAAAACACACAATGTGTGGACCAAAACAGCTCAGCAGGCACAGTAGAATATCAAAAATTGAAGAAAGGAGCTGTTAGGAATTTAAATGACGAAATTGAATTGGAAGTAATTGTACCTGTGTACTACAAAGAGTTTAACAAACCGAGTACATCTTCATGAAGGTGATACGGTACAGATGTACTCTGTTAAACTCTTTGTAGTACACAGGTACAATTACTTCCAATTAAATTTTGTCATTTAAATTCCTAACAGCTCCTTTCTTCAATTTTTGATACAAAATGAAATATGAAACATTTTCTATGGAATATTATTTTAATATTTCTATTTCTATATTTTTGTTTGACATCACACCTAACATTACCATTCAGTTCAACTGGATTTAACCAGATTTAGCATACGTGAGCCATATTGTGATATGTATCGATAAAAAAAATATATTTGTTATTATCGTGATATTGATTTCAACCATATCGCCCCACCCCAAGTTACAGCCACCACCACTACATCATAATGGAAGGTTTAGCAGCAGGCGACCTACCTGTATGGGCGCGTGTTGTCATCGGTGACGGTGTCACACCAGGAGGCCAGGCCCAGGGACAGGGTGACACTGGCCCCCACAGACAGGAACAGCACACACAGACTCAGCAGCACCGTCAGGAAGGACGAGAACAGGGTGCTGCACACATGAAAAGCATCCACCAATGGCCATTTGTTATGTATAGTATGTATATAGCCTACTGTATGTGGGCAGACAGACAGCTGTAGAGTGCAAACCATGATTACAACTCATACTCTGGCTAAGACTATGCTGCAGAGAAGGACATAATTTCCATGTTCAATTGATGAGGTATTTAAGTGCAGTGTTCATGCCTAAACACAGCAGTACTCAAGATAGATGTGTAGAATAGAAATAGTGAAAATACACTTCACTCAGATAGATTATAGAGATGAGTTTCAAAATAAAATAAAAAGTTGGTCAAAAAAGTAGTTTGACATTCATTCTAAATCTATTTTGAGTGGCCAAAAATATATTTGGACATGCTTTCAGAAGATACAACATAGCATATTTCCAGTGTCCACCTTTGTTAAACGTTACTGGCACTGCTTACGTTGCAACTTGCGACTACTAGCCTACTGTTATGTTATCATTACGTAGTTGCAGGGTTGTAACAGCATAGGCAGATTTTTAAATATTATCACATTTTTGGCGTTTCCAATGTTAATTTCATGATAAATGTGTGTGTTGCTGGTTGTGGCCAGCTGCAGTGCTTACTCGTCGTGCCGCCCATGCAGATAGAAGAGGCACCTCCAGCCCTGCGCGGCCCCGTACAGGACCGTGAAGATACCGACGAAGGTGGCGAACTGGCAGGCTGCCGGCGGCCCCCACTGCTTCACCACCAGGTGGGACACGTCTCCCGGCTGATCCGTCAGCTCGCTCCGGTTCTCGGTCCTCCAGTAGCCGGTGGAGAAGAGGGCGCAGCGGCCTTTGAAAGCGGACCCGTTGAGAGCCAGCGGGACGACCACCAGTAACCCCGCCAGGACCGACAGGGTGTGGGCGGCGCAGTGAGCCAGCAACAGCCGCCGGTCGAGCTCCATGTCTGAAGTCAAATAGTTGGGTGAACACAAAAACTAAACTGCATATACGATCCTAAAGCATTATTAAAACGCCTCTGTTTATTTACAAAATAACGGTTCGCCGTGCCGCTGGGTATTTAAAGAAAAGGCGGAGACCGAGAGTCATGCTCCGCATTCCGAGAGAGTGGTTATACAACGGCCCAGGCTACTGGGTGCGTCCAAAGAGCAGAAGGAGCGAGAGCTCTCACTCTGACACAGACACAATGTCCTGTCCGGGACACACAAAATGAGTCTGCCTCACTCAACACACACACACACACACACACACGTCCCTAATTCATTCATGTTATTTCCCCTTATTTAACTGACGTCATTTGGGCAACTGACGTCACGGTGACGTCATAGAGAAGGTGACGTCGGAGATGGTGACATCATTTAGTATATAATATATATATATATATATATATATATATATAGGTTCAAGTATACATACTACCGCATGCGCTGGGACGCGTCATCAGTGATGTTAACTGGGGTCGTGGCGTGTTTCGGGTCTGTCAACATCATACACCCTCGCCCAGTAGACCCAGCCGAGGCCGATTACGACCCCGACCCGCGTCCCAGAAGCAGCCACTCACGGATCAGCCTTCCTACTCTGTCTGCAACGTTGCCCGTGGAATATATATATATATATATATATATATATATATATACACACACACACACACACACACGTGTGTATATACTTTACTATACTATATACTATTAGTGCATTCCTTTATAACTGGGGACTGGTAATCTTACGACTTCAAAGGTCATGAGCTGGGCGGTGACATCATCAGAGCTGGTATTTCCCATTCCAAACTCGTAGGAGTCTCAGCAGCCCCAACCTCAAAAATCCAAGATGGCTGCGCCACGCAACAACAGTAGTAGTAATCGTAGTAATATTGTGTAGCACTTCTGTTTTGTTTTTTGTCTCATTAAATCAGCTGTACACACAGCACTGCCTAACTTCTATCTGTGTGGACATGAGGCTGCAGTGTTTGTATGCGCAAAATGCCGCGAAATGCCATGTTGTCAATTGTTATTGCTAACAATGGCTAACAATGGCTAGCCTGGCTAGCGACTGGATCTGACCAATCAACAGTGAACTTCCCAGCTCAAGTTTTTTGCAAATGGAACGCTAACAAAACGGATGTGATGTCATTTAGCCTCCACATCCCAGTTATTTTGCGATAAAGGAACGCACGATATATATATAACTGAGTATGTCATCTTCCTGAACATACAATCTTTGGCACTACAAATCCCCCTAGTAGTGACGCATGTGTACTGTTTTGAAGCCAACTGTTCTATTTTTATGCATTATGACATGTGTTCAAAGAGCCTGATCAAACATTAGCCCTGATCACATAAACTATAATAAAGATACCCTACTGTCCATTTCTCAGGGGGGGGGGGGGGGGGGGGGTCGGCAGTGGAGCACGGTACTTCCTGCGTGCAACCGAGGTGTGTACCACTGAACCCATTCCGGCGGAAGTTGGGCTCACTCACGGCCTTGTTGTAGTAGCAGCCACAAAAGAAATGGCGAGCGGTATCGGGAGTGAGTAATATTTCCTAATTCTCGATTTTGTCTATAATAGCGTCGAAAATGAACACTAAACGATCGCAAGACATTACAGATACATTCCTTTTGGTTCGAGTCAGTAGCGTATCTGCTTGCTTGATAAAAATGCTGCAGTGTGTTGCTGCGTGTGTCTCATGAATGTGTCCCCCCTCACAAGAGCTAACGTTAGCCAACGCTACTAGGCTGCTATCAAATATTAAATTGTATGTTACTGGTGCACACAATCAATAAAAGCTGACGTATAGTTGTTTCATCTTGTACTTACTGGAGTAAACGTGTTTGTGATCATGTCTTACAAAAAGGCGAATAACGTTAAACCCACCAACGTTAGCTTTTACTGACTAAATAATGTTAGCTGGTGAACTACCTGCTCACTCAGTGTTGTTTACATTTACAAATCATATCATTTGGGTTTTATGGGGATATAGTCCAGTGGCTTAATGCTCATATTCAAGCTTACCGTTACGGAGCGGATAAAAGCACCACATTTTCCATGAGGCTTCCTGAGGGCCCACTTAAGGATTTTAGAGTAGGAGCCCAACCAGAAATTTTGAAAATCTCCATACAGAGCACCATATTCTCTTGCTCAACATGTATGAAAAAATGTGACGTTTTCTTGAGTCTTAAGAAGAACATTGATGGTAAAATGCTCTTTTTAGGCCACTGAATAAGCTGAATCTGCTTTCATTTGTACACAGACTAGTAGACCTTCCAAATGTAAGTGTAAAAGTGTAAAATAGAGTGCCATGACACCTGGTGCACCTTCCATAAGTCCTGTACAGTATAGACGGAATTATGAACAAAAAGGAGAAAAACATTTCCTATGTTAATATCACAAGTTTTCTCTATTTTCTTTTTGGCTTTAGACTTAAACATCAAGTTGCTCACATAGCCCTACCTAATTACAGAGTTCATATTTTGTATGCACAAAAAGGATCTGTCATATCGATAAGTCATGTGATATTAAGGGCTAGTCATGTTGTATCTTTTTTCTTCTTCTTTATTATTATTATTGTTTTAGCTTGCGACATAAAATCCAATCAATACCAATTAAAGAAACTAGCAATTTAAGAAATTAACAGTTTGATTATAAAAATAATTGAGATAGAACAAAATGTTTTAGCCTATCTAATACAGACACGGCCCACAGAGAGAAGAACTTTCCTCTATACATGTATGTAGAAGTACTGGAAGAACTTGCCCCTCTCTTCTTTGCATTGGACCATGTGAGCTATTCAAGATGGATGTCTGTCCATATCAGGGACATGAAGTCTTTGCCCAACACTATCAAGGATGAGTTTGAGAAATGTTCACACTGGGTTCTTTCAAAGACGTACAACAAGTTCTCTGTGATCCCTTTTGACCAAGCTCATGAACAGGAGAACTAGGGATGGGCATTTCTAGCAAAAACACTATTCGAAATTCGCTGGCCAAATTCGAATTTAATTCGAATTTCGAAAATAAATAAATAAATGTAAAAAAAAAAAAAATTTTTTTTACATTTTTAATTTTTTTTACATTGACATTTTCGAAAATAAAAAACAGTTTTGACAATCATGAGTGGTTGTGGTTCATTAAATATTTAGTAGGCTCAGGTCTGAGTGCCAAAGGGGTGCCAAAGTCACCCCCTCTCCCTCTTCATGGGATTTCATCCGCCATTCATTTTTCCATAAACCTTGCTTAAAATGCTTATAGCGATTTGACTATACCGGTACTTAGAATCAGGGGAGACAATGCAACATTTCACTCAAAAAAAAAAAAAAAAAAAAAAAATTTTTTTTTTTCGAATTTCGAATTTCAATAATAAAAGTCGACCTTGATAATAACAACGATTATTCGAAAATTCGAAGTTCGATGCCCATCCCTAAGGAGAACAAGATCGTGAAAGGTTCAGGTGGTGCAGTTGGCCTCACAGAAAACCCAAATGCTTTCAGACGATGGATGCTCTCGGGACCAGATATGGGAAGATTGTTGAAGGAATTTGAAGAGGAATATCTCCCTGGAGACGACATGGAAGATCCCAAGAATTTCCAGCACCATGAGCAGGGTGTTTCAGCACAGAAGAGGTTTCAGAGACATGTTGTCAGCCTGTCTGAAATTATTAAAAGCATGGGGAATCCTTTCTTGGACGATTTCAAAGATCTAGTAACTCTTGACAGTCGCAACTGCACAGATGAATCAGTTGTAAATACAGTGCAAATCTTGGAGTACACGGGCAAGAGACAATACGAGGAGTTTGTCAAGAATGTGCTTGATGAGCGCACCCACTCCATCCATGATCCAATCAAGAGGAATTCATTTGCACTCTTCAGGCAACCTCGACGAAAGACAATGCCTAAACATGGGAAGAAGATCAAAGTCCTTCAAAACAATGTGGCACTCTTTGGGCAGCTATACATTGCTATGCAGAGCCGTGAGAGTGACTTGGATGAATTCTTTGCACATGAGGTACAGTCCTTCCCTCCTTCCCTCTCAGATTTTGGCAAGCTTCACCTGCCAGGCACACAATCTGACCTACTGCAATGTCTTGACCAGCCTGGGCAATCAGAGCCACCCTCAAGCTATGACTGCAAAATTCTGGATGGAGCAGTTATTGCAGCAGGGGGGTTCCTCCGTATATAACCCCCCCACTAAAAACATGCAGAAGATCAGATCGTCATCGTCATCCGACCAGTGATGACAACATCCGAAGTCGGTCCCCGGGCGCTGTAAGAGAAAGCGACCACTGCTCCTGGCCTGCCCCAGGAGGAAAGGACAAAGCCGGGATGGGTTAAATGCAGAGGACAAATTTCACCGGCCACCGTCAGCATGTGTGTGTTGTGGCCCTCCGTGCATGTGTTGTAGTGTGTTGTGTGACAATAAAGACGGGCTGCTGTCTGAAAATCGTTTTTATTGTCCACTGCCTGCCCACTATTAGAGTCAGCACGTTTGATGAGTATGCAGATGGAGTTTTCATCCCCTATCTGCAGAAGCAGCTGCAGCACCAAGCGGTTGGATGTGTATGGGACACATACATCCCAAGCAGTTTGAAGGAGTCCACCCGTGAAAAGAGAGGACAAGGTGTTCGCAGGAAAGTGTCTGGTCAGACAAAGCTACCAGGCAAATGGATGGATTTTCTTCGTGACCCAATAAATAGGACGGAACTGTTTGCCTTTTTGACATCCAGGATTGAAGAGTTCAACTGGCCACCAGACAAAGCTTTATATGTCACATCAGGGCAAACTGTGTCATCTTTTGGTTCCAGTAGCACCATGAACAGTTGCAATCATGAGGAGGCAGACACCAGGATTGTGGTTCATGTACAGCATGCACTGGAGCAAGGAGCAAAAAGTGTCCTTGTGCGTACTGTGAACACTGATGTCATCATGGTCCTTGCAGGCGTATTTAATGATTTAGTTGTGATTCAACCTTTGACTGACATCTGGGTCATGGGCCACAAATACAGATTTGACCACATAAACAAGATATTTGAAAATCTAGGGGAGCCAAAATCTCGAGCACTGCCTATGTTTCATGCATATTCAGGTTGTGACACAACATCTGCCTTCAATGGTAAGGGTAAGAAGTCAGCTTGGCGGGCCTGGCAGGCCTATGATGATGCAACAGAAATATTTGTTACCGTAGTCTGGCCAAACATCCCTTCCAGCTGCTGGATGTTGACTGTCAGCAGTTCCAGCAGTTCGAGAGACTTACTGTTATCCTGTATGACAAATCCAGTCCTTTGACCTCCATCAACCAGAAGAGAAAATAACTCTTCTGTCATGAGAATCGGGCAATGGAGAAACTGCCACCCACCCAGGATGCGCTACTTCAACATATTCGACGGGCAGTGTATCAAGCAGGCATCTGGGCGACCAGCACACAAACACAGCAAGTGCTTCCTTCCCCACAGGACTATGGATGGACCAAGGAGGAATTGGGGTTGTGGGTGCCAGTTTGGTCAACAATCCCAGAGGTCTCCAGAGCATGCAGAGAGCTGATCAAATGCTCTTGTAAAGGGGACTGTTCACACTGCAAATGTGGCAAAGCCAATTTGGACTGCTCCAAATAGATATCTGCACAGCAAAATAGCACAGCAACAGGTATGACAATTATCTCATATAGAAAGTAGAAATTTTGTCATTTATTGTAAATATGTTTATTTTCACTGGCCTAATGATGTTAACTTTGAAATACTTTCCTTACACCTTATGATGCAGGTCCAAAAAAACACCCAACGCGCTTCAGCCAAGCTTGGAATAGAAGAGGAGTCCTGGTGCTCAACAGTGAGGAAAGACTCTGAGGAAGACAGTTCACCTGTCAAAACATCAGTCAGACCCTTTTTCCCCTAATAAAAAAGAACGTGCAGACCTAAGAGTGCTCCAGTTTTCCTTACTTCGGGTAGTCTATGCCCAGGTAAAACCTTTTTTCTACCTTATGATGCATATTCATTTACACTTTAATCATGTCTAAGTAGATATAGGATACATGTATATCAAAATTAGCAATTTTGGAAATAATCTGAAATTTGATTATGCCTAGGGACTTGAATATAGCAGTCGTTTTTCACTTATTTTATTGATATTGATGGTGTTGCGATTTCATATTTTGCATGGCCATTTTCTCAGGGCTCCTACTCTAAAATTGTATAATAGACCCTCAGGAAGCCTCATGCAAAATTTGGTGCTTTTATCCACCCGGTAACGGTAATTTCACTAAGCCACCTGACTAATAGGGGAGTCCAAAATTTTCTGACCAAAATCTGAAACCAGACAACCAATGATGCATCAATTGTTTCTCCGTGAATGGAAGATTTATCTGAATTTGTACAATGACAGTTTTCAATCCTTCACTTGACTACGACCACCCCTTGGAAAAAAAAAAAAAGATTTGAAGCACACTAATAAACTGATCATTGTCTGAGTTGTAAACAGCATAGTAGTCCGCTGCAGGATATGGAAACACACGCGCACACACACACACACACACACACACACACACACACAGCAATTATACTTTAGTGGGATTTTTTTCCCGACAGAAATCTTTTATATAAAAATGTGAAGTGATTTTTAATGGGGTCTGTACTCTGTACCAAACACGCATGTTCCCTTACATCTGGAGAATATAATTTGTAGGCCGGGGTATCTCTATAGCACCAGCACAATCAATGCTTGATTTAATATGTATAAATGTAATTGGATAAAAGCTGTTATCGGATTATGAGATTTTCATTCAGATTCAGTGAATGGTCCACTGCCTCAATGTCCACACTCACGGACTTGCGGCGCACTTACTAAAGTGCATGAATCAGATTACTTGATTATTCCCAGTTAGCAGATTACTGTGTGCATGTAAATGCACTCATTGAAAAAACGCAGTGATGTCTCATAATTGTTTTAACACATGTGGTAATTGGTTCTGTGACTGAGGTTTGCTATTATCATGTGTGAACAGGAATTGCTCTATATCTCTATGTTAGAGGGTAAGTGACTCAAGTGAGGGGGATACTGTTTGCTCAATGAATGTGAGGGAAAAGACTGAAATGCATGTTACTTTTCTTTTGCAATGAAATTAAGTTAGTTGTGCCTAAAAGTGCAAATAACTTGCTGGTGTACACACTACAGCCAATTGCAGCAGGGAATAGCACACACAACTCCTGGTTTTTAAGCAGCTTAATAGGTGCAGGTTGCAGGAAGATCACAGTTACAGAGGTAGGCAACAGCACTCGCATTAGAAGTATAGTTCTTGAAGTTTTACTACATGTTCTTAATAAATATGTTCTGTACAACAGACGTGTTTCAGCCTTAAGCCATCATCAGTGTAACCACACTGATGATGGCTTAAGGCTGAAACGCGTCTGTTTTTGCCCTACATGTATTAAAACTTCAAGAACTATACTTGTAATGCGAGTGCTGTTGCCTACCTCTATTCTGGTGTATGCAGCCAACCACCTATGCTTAAAGTAAAAGAGTTCAGTTCGCCAGTAAATGGCCAAGACTAACTAGACACACTGTCAGGGAGTTCCCCAAACTTCTGAGTAGCCAGACAGCTAGAAAAAGTAGATAAGATGTTTGCTTGATGCCATCGTCCATCGTGCCAACCCGAGTTCTGTCTGTATATTCATTCATGCATTTTTCCTCTTTAAAGAACACAAGATACTGAATGTGGGGCCGACGGAGCCATGGTCAGTCAGGGAGAAACTGTGCCTGGCCTCCTCTGTCATGAGGAGCGGCGACCAAAACTGGTAAAGTGGAAACCTACTCAAAAATACCTGACATTTATCATTCATCCCATAGGGGCCACTATGCCAGAGTACTGCCCGGCATTTTTTGCTTCCTATGTTCTGTACAAAACCATGGCTTTCTCCCTTCTGTCTCCCATTGCTTGGCCCCGGCTGGGTGAATGAGTTCCTACATGGATTTACTCTGATTCTTTTCTTAACGTGTTAGGCAGACCTTGATATGATAATGTCTTCTTTGTGTATTGATTGTGAGGAATCTCTCTGTCTTCCAGGGTGTCTGTAAGCAGAGCCATCAAGCCTTTCTGCGAGCCCGGCCGTCCACCTGACTGGTTCTCACAGAAGGTGAGAGAGCAAGTGGACTATCATATTTATTTTCTCTCTTTCTCTCTCTTGTTCACCACCACTTCAAAGTCAATTGTCCCATTAAGCCATGTGGATTGGATGCTAATTGTTGAGCTAGTAGCTGTGACTTACTACAAATTCTCTCTCCGTCTTCTACAGCATTGTGCCTCTCAGTACTCTGAGCTGCTGGAAGCCACAGAAGCCCCTAAGTCAGTATTTCAGCATACACACTTTGTTGCAACACCATAAGAATGCGTTGTATTTTTTGGGTTGTTACTATGAGTGTTTTGTGAATAGATCAGCCACCAGACATTAAGTGTGCGTGTGTCCCATGCTCCAGGCGTAAGCGCGGCGAGAAGGGCGAAGTGGTAGAGACCATTGAAGATGTGATCGTTCGTAGACTGACTGCTGAGAGGATAGAGGAGCTGAAAAAACTACTGCGAGACACACAAGAGAAGTACAGGTACGCACACGCACACACACACACACACACACACACACACACACACAAAGAAAGAGCTTTGAGGACTGTGAGACATGACCTTTAACCCCCATGCTTCCCGGCTTCACAGGAAGTTGAAGAAGGAGGTGGATCTGATTCAGACGGGTCACATGGACTCCCAGCTGAAGGAGCTGTGGGCAGATATCGCACTGTAAGACTTCGCTTTTTCTGTTTGATCATATAATTATTCTATTACAGTTACTGCATGACAAATGATTGTCAAACCAAGAAAGTGACCGTTTTTGAATACAAAACATCAGCATACAAAGCCCCCCCACACACACGTGTAATCTGACAAATTTGAAGTCTCCTGGAATACATTTTATTTTGTCTGTTCATACATTTTTACTAGGGCTGTCAATCGATTAAAATATTTAATCGCGATTAATCGCATGATTGTCCATAGTTAATTGTGATTAATCGCAAATTAATCGCATTTTTTTTAATCTGTTCTAAATCTACCTTAAACCGATATTTTTCAAGTTTTTAATACTCTTATCAACATGGGAGTAGACGAATATGCTTGCTTTATGCTGATATGTTTATTATTATTGGAACAATGACAAATACTGTCCAGAGTATTCTTCAGAATAACCTCAAGGGTGTGCATGCTGAACCATACTGTATAGTGAAGTAGAAGCATATAGGCTACTGTAGTAAGCTGCATAATTAGCCTACTGGTTCATCTGAAGAAAAGAGCACAGGAGCAGCTGTGTGCCAGCTCTCTCCCCCCCTCTCTTTCTCTCTCCATCTCTCCCTGACTCTGGTCTGATCGCCCTCCCTCCCTGTCTGTCTGTCTGTCTGGCTCACTTTCTCTGCCTCTCTCCCCCCCGCGCTCCGTTGCGCTGATGCGCCCTCTCTCTCACCCAAAATGTGGGACATTTTCTCAATTTTAAGCTGAACTTGCCAACATTATACCCATTTTCTTCCTCCTTTTCTGCTCACGGGGGTTTCTTTCTGCTTGCTATCAACCACTATCAACGTTACTGCTTCCTGATTTCCCAAACTACGGGTCGGACCAAGGCTCAAACTTCAAAGAAAGTGCATGCGTTAACACATTGAGTGCCAAGGACGTCTGTGGACGTCCTAAAAAAAAGTAACGAGAAGTGCCAAGGACGTCTGTGGACGTCCTAAAATCATAATTCATATTATTCCATAATTCTGCTGTTTAAGGTCGTACCCAGCCAGTGAGCATGAATCCCTTCAAGGGATCACACGGCGCCACCTTAAAAATCTACATGGGAGCTGCGCCACCCACCTCAGATCCTTTACTTTGTGCAGGAGAAAGCGGTGATCAAAGGGGAAACCGATGCATGCTGCAGCCAGAGCCATATAGATTGCTCTGTCTGCAGCTGACAGTTGGCTGCGATCCGCGCCCACAACTGAGCTCTTCTGCCTCTGTCCATCCGTCTGCATATAGTTCCTCCACACGATTACCTGCCAGAAAGGCAGCACCCGAAGCCGAACGGCCAAACCTCTTCCTTCAGTCCCGTTTGCCATTTCCTTGTTGCGCTGGGATCCGCCCGGGGCAAAAACGGAGGCCGCGAAAATAGACTGTGTGCGTGTGGGGAGGAGCCCGCAGCTCAGGGGTGGAGAGGGGGGGAGAGGGGGGTGGGGCACGCAGGCTGCACAGAACCACGCCACCACATCAGAAAACACCAGCCAGAGTCAGTGAATGCGCTTGAAATTAGAGTGCAAAAAGTATTCATAAAAGTGACTTTATCTTCAGCAGAAAACCCTTGAAAGTGCTCTTCTTTCAGAGGCTGTCATTTCATAATGGAACTGTCTAGAAACAAAATTTCTTCTTTGAAAGAAGCAGGAGTGTCCAATGTTTCATTAGAGTCCAGCCCTGTCCATATAGCCCTAATAGAAAAAATTCTATAGCTGTTTTCAACTGAATGGAAGTGAATCTGGCACAGGCTCCAGACAATTTTACTGAAGCGCTGTGGGACTCAATGTGTTAATCGCGCGTAAAAAATAGTGGCGTTAAAAGGAATTTGAGTTAACGCGCGATTAACGCGTTAACGCTGACAGCCCTAATTTTTACACATTCACACCTGGAAGTCACAATTCTCCCTCTCTAACATTTGGGCCACCATCTTCTCAAATTGGTAGTTAAAGGGGGGGTACGGTGGCACAGTCGGTATCGCTGTCGCCTCACAGCTAGAAGGTCCTGAGTTCGATCCTCGCCTGGGACGCTGTGGGCGCTGGGTTTGTTTTCCCCCCCATATCTTCAGTGCCTACTGCCCAGGTGGGTTATCTCGTCGAAAGGGCCTTTCTGTGTGGAGTTTTGCATGTTCTCCCCGTGCTCCCCAGGGGGGTTCCTCCGTACATAACCCCCCCACTAAAAACATGCAGAAGATCGTCATCGTCATCCGACCAGTGACGACAACATCCGAAGTTGGTCCCCGGGCGCTGGAAAGAAAAAGCGACCACTGCTCCTGGCCTGCCCCCCGGAGGAAAGGACAAGCCTGGATGGGTTAAATGCAGAGGACAAATTTCACCGGCCACCGTCAGCATGAGTGTGTGTTTGTGGCCGCATGCATGTGTTGGGTGTGTTCGTGTGACAATAAAAGATGGGCTTGTCCGTCTACTAACTGCTTAAAACTAACTGTTAAACAATTTCCCCCCCCCCCCTTCCAGAAAGAAGAAGCAGGACGAGGAGGAAGCAGAGCA
Source organism: Poromitra crassiceps (assembly GCF_964638095.1). Lineage (NCBI taxonomy): Eukaryota > Metazoa > Chordata > Actinopteri > Beryciformes > Melamphaidae > Poromitra > Poromitra crassiceps. Next base: position 19,982,925 of record NC_139634.1, read on the forward strand.
GAAGAGGAAAGCCACAGAGACGGCCTACCAGGGTAAGTAGTCACTGCTAGACTGTTAGACCTACTGAATTATTATCAATGATAATTAATACCAAAATGTTGGTATATGGTATTCCGGAGGTCTTTTGTGCCCACTGCAATTAGCATATATAATAAGTCGCGTACATGCAGGGAGAGCAGACTCCTCCTTTCACTCCCTCTCCCTCTCTCCTCCACACCCCTCCCATAGATACGCTGGTGAACCCTCATTTCATCATTGCTGTTGCTGTATGTCACTTTATAATTATAATGATGTTGCACAATGTCCATTTTGGCCACATAGAACATAGAAGTGTGCTTGCTACAGCTGTAAATTACAGGTGCAATTTCTTTTCTTTTCTTATCTTATTTTATTTAACGTTATTGTAGATAGGATAACTTAAATGCTGTGCTTTCTTTTTTCCAACATTGTATTTATTGTTTTTCATTTATCACATTTAGACATTTATACAAATTACAATACAAACATCCCATACCTATCCCACCTCCCTCCCCTCCCCACAATAGCACAACAGAAAAATAAACAAACATACAAAACAAAAACAAAAACACACCGACATACAGACCATGATTCTTCTGGGGGCTGACTAATTTAACTTGTACTTTTTCAGTTACATCTTGACTCATGTACAGGTACTTAGAATGGAATACAGAGAGCAAATGGAATAAAGAAACAAAAAACAAAATGCAGATGAAAACAGAAACTGTCAATCTTTCATCCCGTCCCAGGCTCTTCCATCATGTCGGCCACATCTGTCCTCTCTAGTTGCTGTGCTTTCTTGACATGTTTCTGACATTTTTGACATTGTCTTTTTCTTTTGTGTGTTTTTTACTGAGATGTGCTGACATTGGCTTCTGCTGTAACACAAGAATTTCCCCCAGGGGATTAATAAAGTATCTATCTATCTATCTATCTATCTATCTATCTATCTATCTATCTATCTATCTATCTTTTAATAATCTTTCTTTTCTTCTTTCTTTCCATGCCTCCCTCTGTACCTTCCAGCTCGTCAGGCAGTGAAAAACACTCCTAAGCGCCTGCCCAGTGTAACGGTGCGCTCTCCTCTGGGTGCCAGCCCCCCCGGCCTGGAGTCTCAGGCCGACTCCTCTGTCCCCACACCACCCATGGACACAGGGAGCACCGCCCCTGATGACACCAGCACCCACAATGTCGTAAGAACACACTTAGACACACTTAGTCTTATTGTGAGTGAATGTATAAATGTGATCGTACACCAAGGTGTTTTTGGGGACCCTAGCTCCTGTTAGAAATAATTGTTTGAGGAATTGCACATCCCTCTGACAACCAGTGTCTTTCTCTCTGTGCTTCGTCTGCCAGGCCCAGGGGGTTGGAGTGTTCCTTCCTGCGGCGGACCCTCCAGGTGCGGGGACTAAAGACGGAGGTCTGGCCGCTCTAGTAGACGACTCCCCGCAGAAGAGGCTCATCAGCCAGAAGGCCACGCCGCCACCCTCCCCTCTCCTGTCAGAGCTGCTGAAAAAAGGCAATCTCATCTCCGCCAGCCCCCGACTGGTGAGGAGGCAACTTAGTCTGGATTTAAACCTTTGTTACTTAATTGACACATTCAGTCCTCAACTCTCCACCGTGAGAGCTGATGTGTGCTGAGCGTTCTGGCGCAAACTGGCTGCCGTGCATCACCCAGGTGGGTGCTGCTACACATCGGTGCCGGTGGTGGATGAGTTGAGTTCCCTCCCACTCCCTCCCCTGATATGTGAAGCGCTTTGAGAGGCTTCTTGAAAGGCGCTATATAAATCCAATCAATTATTATTATTATTATAAACATTCAACACTACCAGAATACAAGATGGTTTAAATATGATTTAAGAAGTGTGTATTTAAGTCTGTCTGTGAACATTTCAAAATAAAATAAAATAAAATGTAGTCACTTTTCTTTTAAAAGCAGTAATGATTCAGAGGCAGCAGATCATTGTGCAATATTGTAACTGAATATTGCTGCCCTTTCACTGCAGATAGCATTATTGCACAACCACCCTTTACCCACAAAATCTACTACTTTGTGCTCATTTCCTGTATTTATTTATGTCAGGTAGCGGAGGGAGACTCTACCACAAACCTCTCCAATGGACTCCAGACGGCCACCACAGCTGCTGCCTTACCAACAGGCCATGAGGTCACCACAGGTAAATATGTTTACCACTTAACATGCATGCACGCGCACACATGCACCCTCCCCATTTGCTAGTACTGGCAATCGCTAACCTGACTCGAATGTCACTCGATGTCTGTCTCTAGTCTAAATCCAACGGTGTAACCAAAAGTTAAATTGTGCACTTCCCTTCACAACTTGGATCTTGCCTGTGCTGTTCGTCTGTTTCTTTGGGTAGAGAAGAAGATTCTGTTTTAACGACTGAATAATTACTTGCGGTGAAACACCGCAAGTGTGTGATTGTTTTGCGTGTGTGCTCGCGTTCGTATTGATCCTTGTGTGTGTTTTCAGAGGGCGAAGCGGAGGCTGCGGTGAAGGCGGAGTTCGCTGAGGAGGTGGGGTTAGTAGAAGAGGACCTGGTGGCCGTGTCTTACATGGGAGACGAGTTGGACCTGGAGACTGTCGGAGACATCATCGCCATCATAGAGGAAAAGGTACACACTGCGTGTGTGTGTGTGTGTGTGTGTGTGTGTGTGTGTGTGTGTGTGTGTGTGTGTGTGTGTGTGTGTGTATATAGAAGGATCCGTATTGGTTAGTTGATAAATCATGCAATAGAGTCGAGCAGAAACCCAAGTTTTGTGTGTTTTAATTAACAAAGTATACAAACAAACAAAGCACATCAAACATCACAATATAACAATCATAACCAGCAGTATGAGCATTCAGGCAAGGACAAAAAAAACGACTATTAAGAAAAGAAAAGAAATAACTACAATGAATAAAACATATACCAAAATTAAATAACAAGAGGACTATCTCAGATTAACTTAAGCCTATCCAGCAAGGACAGAAACTTCAGAGCTTTCTTGTCCTTCATGACTTTCAAAGACTTACTCAGAAGCTTAAGCTCATCCAGTGGCACAAGCTGGGTTTAGTCTTACAGTATCTACACTTAATCGATCAAATACTTTCCTAGTAGCAGAATAATATTCTAGCAGGAACCCAAGTGCTTTGAGGATGAGCAGCGGAGACTTCCGTGCGGCCGTGCCATTTATATTTTTTCATTTGCAGTGTGTACATCTAGATGAGTACGTGGCTGGTTTGTGGTGCAACTCAGGTCCACATTGTCAACCTGGAGTAAATACAGGGAAATACATTTTTAATCCACCAAATACACAATTGATCTGTCTGTCAGAAGAAGTACACCATTAAAGCCCATTTAGGTAGCAGGCTCCTTTGTGGCATACCAATGCAGAGAATACATTTATATTTTATTTATTTATTTATTTATTTATTTATTTATTTATTTATTTATTTAGCATTTATTTATACAGGGGATATCTCTTGAGAGCAAGCTCTCATTTGCAAGAGTGCCCTGTGTACAGAAAACATATACAAAGAGGTTACAAGTTTACAGACATATAGAACAAGTGAAAATATTTCATGTAAAACACGAACACTCCTCGTGTAGGGCGCTCTCTAGGAGCATTCTGAAAGAATTAAGAGGGATCAATCGCTCCAATTTTAAATGGTCCTGGAGCTCATTCCATTTGTTAGGAGCATAAAAAGAAAAAGCAGTCTTTCCCTGCTCAGTCCTCACGCGTGGCACAGACAGTCTGACATAAGACCGCGAGCGTGTTTGATAACTTATACTGTTATGAGTGATAGTTGAGGACAGATAAAGTGGCAGCTTCCCAATCAAAGCTTTATAAATAAACAAAAGACAATGTTGCTCTCTGCGACCGTCAGGGAGGGCCAGCCCACATTTTCATATAATATACAGTGATGTGTAAGAAAACGGTCACCTGTTATGAAACGCAGAGCATTATTATACACAGCATCAAGCTGCTTCAAAATGGTGGGTGAGGCATGCATATATATAACATCTCCATAATCAAAAACAGATAGAATTAACGATTGAACAATAGATTTTCGAGAATAAAAAGAGAAGCAGGATTTGTTCCTGTACAGGAAGCCAATCTTCCTCCTCAATTTCTTGGTAAGGTGTTCAACATGTGAGTGGAAGGAAAGTTTAGTGTCCAGCCAGATACCAAGGTACTTGTATGAGTCCACACATTCAATTTCCTCACCCTGAAGTGTGCGTATACCAAGGTTGTTGTAAGTAGATCTAGAGAACATGATCCACTTGGTTTTATTTGAATTCAGGACTGATTTTAGTTTGAAAAGGGACCGTTGAAAGGCATCAAAGGCGACCTGCAGACTTGTAGCGGCTTGCGCTGGAGTGGCCCCGAAGCAATATAAAATTGTGTCGTCTGCATAAAAGTGGACGTTACTGAGCCCAGAGGGGGAAAAAATGTTATTAATGTAAAGAGTAAATAAAATTGGACCGGAAATGGACCCTTGAGGCACGCCCTTACCGATCAACAGAGGGCTGGATTTGATGTTGCCAGCGACAACAGATTGTTTTCTCCCGGTTAGGTAGTTGGCGTACCACCTGACTGAGGGATCATCCAGACCAATGTCGGACAGTTTACATAACAAAATGTTGTGATCTACAGTGTCAAAGGCTTTGGATAGGTCTACGAAGAGAGCTGCACAATGCTGCCGATTGTCGAGACCATTTAGAATGTTATTTATTACAAGAGAAGTGGCTGTGACAGTACTGTGTTTGGGTCTAAATCCTGATTGGTGGGATTGGAGGATATTATAAGTGTCTAAAAAAGCCCTTAGTTGCTCGTTCACTAATGTTTCAAGCACCTTGGCTAAGCAGCACAGTTTTGAAATAGGACGATAGTTATTTAGTTCGTTCGGATCGCCGCCTTTGAAGAGGGGCGTAACCAGAGCTGTCTTCCATATAGATGGAATCTCACCAGAGATAAATGTCAAATTAAATATGTGGGCTATCGGTGCGGCAACCAGGTGGGCACTAAGTTGTAAGAGAAATGTTGCAAGATCATCTTCCCCTTTGGACTTCTTTGTATTTAGTTTTAAGAGCGCCTCAAGGACTTCGTGATCGCTTACAGGTCTAAATGAAAAGCGGTTGGCGAAAGGGGAAGGGTCTGAAGAGCCCTCAGCTGAGGGATCAGCAGAGGCATCATGAGTGTGACCTGAGGGAACTGTACTAGCAGAGAGCTTCTCAAATAGATACCCGGCAGAGGCAAAGTGCTGGTTAAAAGCATCACACATCTCTACTTTATTGGAGATTATATTATTCTCACAATTAATCTGAGGGGGGAGAGCAGAGGAAGTTGAAGATTTCAGTGACTTTACAGTTTTCCAGAAGCTGGCTGTATTACCTTGAGTGTTCGTAAGAGAGGTTAAATAATAATCAGATTTGGCTTTTCTGATTAAGCTGATGCATTTGTTTCTTGTTTTCCTAAAGTGTAACCAATCTACAGGATTACCAGATGATCTGGCATGTGACCAGATGGAGTCTCTGGTTCGCAGGGCAGATTTGATGTCCTCTGAGAACCAGGGACTAGAGCGATTTTTTATTCTAAGGTTTTTGTAAGGGGCATGTTTGTCTGTGATTAAATTAAAAACACTAGAGAAATAGTCTAAAGCTAGCTCAGGATCAGGGACTGAGCATAATCTCTCTAGGTCCGAATGAAATAAATCGTGCAAAAACCCCTGATCCGAGAAATTCTTAAAATTGCGTTTTCTCAGTCTGATGCAGGCTGTGGGACAGTGATCGCTAATGCCTTGTGCAAAAACCCCACTCTGAGGGTATTTAAGGGGTCTGTTGGTTAAGACAATGTCTATCAGAGTGGATTTAGATGGGGTTTTTACGTTTGGCCTAGTGGGATGGAGAATGAGCTGGGATAGGTCTAGTTCTAGACAAAGATGTTTTAGATTAGTAGATGCCTCTGAGAGCCAATCCAGGTTCAGGTCACCTAGCACTATTAGTTCAGTTGAGATAAATTTTGACAGCACTTTCCCAAAATCGTCAAGAGCCGATTTCGACGCATTTCGACGATTTCGACGATTTCGACGCCGATTTGCTGCAATGACCCTGATTATGAAACTGTTGTCTCTACTTAAATAGGTGACCATGAGCTTTATTGCTTATCATGTGATCTGGTGTGTGTGTGTGCTCTGAGTGCACCGTGTGTCAACATGTCTCTGACCTCTTAGGGCAGTAGGTCAAAGCTGTACAGTTGATGAGTTTGCACATTGATGAAACGTGTGTGTGTGTGTATGCCTGTGCATGTGTAGGAGTGCGGCCACCTTTATGCACATAATAATCTGTTTTTGCTTGTCTCTGTCTCTCTCTCTCCTCCAGGTGGATGACTCAGTGGAGGCCTTGGATGCGGCAGCAGTGGAAGCGGCCCTCTCTCTGTGCGAGGAGGCCGTCTCAGGGGGCCACCCTCTCCCGGGCCCCTGGGAGACCCAGGAGCTGAAGGCCTCGGAGCCCGGGCTCGCGGTCCAAGTCCTGGACCCCACGCAGGGGTGTCAGGACGTGGACACGACGCCGGCCCCCGCCCCTGTTGGCCTGGAGCCCCAGAGTCAACCGCAGATGAAGAGAGAAGAGCAGCTCAAGGGGAACTGCGAGGTGCCCGAGGTGACGGGCAGCGACGTCACTTCCTCTGTCGCCTCTGACGACGGCGCGACAGGAAGTGAAGTTACGGAAGAGGGGGCGGCAGGGAAGGAAGGCACCGAAGTAACGGTGAAGAGTGAAGGGGAGGAATGGAGCCACCCTGAACCCAACTTGCCCTGCCTAGGTGGGTGGCATACACACGCATGCACACAGGCGCGCACACACACACACACACGCACACACACACAGAAATCCAGCTTGTGTGTTTTCTGAGCCACTTCTCGTTTTATCCCACAGACTCTGAGGACAGCTCTGTGTCAGGAAAAGAGTCTAAGGTAACCAAGATATTCCTGCACACACCCGGTATTTTACAGGGTTCCCATGGGTCCTCGATGTCGACATTCAAGCCACTCTCGTGGCTTGAATGTGGTTTTAATTGTGTTAAGCCTAATAGTTCTTCTCATTATAAAAATTCTATGTGTTGTAATTAACCTTGATCTGTGTCTCAAACTATGCCATGTTGGGTCCTTGAATTTGAGGGAATTGGGTGTGGAAAGTCCTTGAAAAGTCCTTGAATTTGATCTTTAAGCGGGTGTGGGAACCCTGATTTGAGTTCACTTTGCTTACTTTGGCCACGTGTTCTTTGCGTCCAGGAGGTGAAGGAGGAGGAGGCAGGGAGCGAGGGGGACCCAGAAGAAGGGATGGAGATGAAGGAGGAGTGCGGCGAGGGGGAGGGGCCCTACCTGTCGGAGGTGGAGCGGGTAGCCAGCGAGAGCGAAGACGGCTATGGCCCCCCCTCCCAGCGCTACACAGCCGATTCGCTGGCCAGCAGCCCCGCCTCTTCCTCTCAGTTGTGAGTGTCCAGTATGTTTCTGGTGGCATCTTTGATAACAATTATGTTAGAAAGTACCCACAAAGAGAGACGTTTAAAGGATGGCTTTACCGATAATCAACCCACTTTGTATCATCATATAATCTCGGTAATAAAAGCACATGGGCACATTGGGCAGTGTTTACCTTCTCTCTCTTTTTACCTCACGGAGAAAAATCCTCCTGCAGAAACTCTGCCCCCATGGATGTGCGCAGACTTAAAAAAGAAACAATAACAGCCACCCTCGGAGCAGATTCTGCCTCTTGAGCAGAACTTCCGCAGCTCTGTTGTGATGCGTTGTGACGTAAAGCGCTTTGCCAGAGGAGGAAATGGGAGATCTCTGTGAGCAAAACAGAGCGAGAAGGTAAACACTGCCCATGTGCTTTAACAAGATTATGAATGATACAAAGTGGGTTGATTATCGGTAAAGCCATCCTTTAAATACTGCAGAATGTACTGGATACTAGATAGTGGGAACAGGACAGGGCCAAGTACTGAAATGACCTCAGGCCTCACTGCAACAAAACATCTGGGAGAAAGGCTGCTTTCAGTCTACTCTAGATAAAGCTTAGTTGGCATTAGTCAGGGATATTTGGCTTGTGACCTCTGAATCAGATTGGGACTCCATTTCTCTGAGTTAAGCAGTCTTTGGCTGCTGACTGACTGCTAAGTATTTCTGTCTCTGCCACCCATGGTTTCTCTCTCTTGCTTACACTTTTCATATCATCTGCACGTTGAACTCTCCTCTTCATTGCTCTGTCCCACTTTTTCCTGTCTGCCTCCCCCTCTCTGCTCTCTGGGTTAGCTCGACATGTGGTGAGGACCAGGAGGCTGTGCAGGCCCAGAAGATCTGGAAGAAAGCCATCATGCTGGTGTGGAGAGCCGCAGCCAACCACAGGTGAGCTCTTTGGCATACCTCAACCCCATTAGCCAATCGGAGTTCTCAATGCTCTCAACACTTGAATATATTATCTCCCAATCAATCAATCAATAATTTTTTTTGCCTCCATGTTATAAAACAACCAGTTTGATAGACAATTAACTGGTGTTTGTCATTAACTCGCAGGTGATTTTTTTCATCAGGTGATGATCAGTTATACTGACAATTTGCGATATTAGTAGGAAATGCGTGCAAAGAACACAGTTTCCACTGGTCATGGAATTGGTCTGGGATCTTAAGAGGTGAATCCCAGACAGGGAAACTCAGGGAATTTGATCTATTCTTTGGGGAAGTCAAGTCACGGGATATCAGGGAATTTAACAAATGGTTAATTTGACAGAATGTCTTTTGCTGTTTGTTTCACACATCCATTGCATTAGCTGGTGCGTTTCAGTTGATTGAACAGGCCATGGAAGCGCTCATGCTTAGTCATGGAAAAGTCGTGGAATGGAGGTGCTATAATGGGGAAGTTACTTTTAGTGTCTTACTGTTGCTGTCTCAGGTATGCCAGTGTCTTCTTGCAGCCTGTGTCAGACGACATCGCCCCCGGTTACCACAGCATCGTACACAGGTCAGACCACACACACACACACACACACACACACACACACACACACACACACACACACACACACACACACACACATTCCCTCAGCACTTTGTTTGACACTACCGATGCAAAAGCAGGGGAGCTTTATTCTTTAGCTTTATTATTTATAAAAATAAGACTCAAATCTAAAACAACCTCTTTCTGCATTAAATCTTCTCTCGGTCTCTTCTTGAATCCAACTCTGCTGGTAATTGAAACTAAATGTTGTGGAAGTCCCTTCCAGTAGGTATTTTTAAGGCAGCAGATCTGAATTTAGGCAGGGCGAAATTACCCTTCCAGACTCGTCTAGTGCCATAGTCATGATCATCACTAGTAAGCGACAGCTGAGAAGAGAGGCAAGCAGGTTTACGTAGCGTATAAACGTTTTCCATAAACAGAACCAGGCTAGAATCAGCTTATTCATTGTAGGGGGAAAGCCTGCTGTATGCACATGTCTAAATACCCCCTCCACCCCACCTCAGACCCATGGACCTGTCGGCCATCAAGAAGAACATCGAGTCGGGCGTGATCCGCACGACGGCCGAGTTCCAGCGCGACATCATGCTGATGTTTCAGAACGCCGTCATGTACAACTCGTCGGACCACGACGTGTACCACATGGCCCTGGAGATGCAGCGTGACGTCCTGGAGCACGTGCAGCAGTTCCTGGCCACCCAGCTCATCATGCAAACCTCAGAGAGCGCCATCTCCACCAAGAGCCTCCGCGGCCGGGAGGGCAGCCGCAAGCCGGGGGAGCCCAACGAGAAGGTGGGTGGACGGGCCGGCCGGCCAGTGTTGTAGTCAAGTCACTATAGACTGTTTTCACGGAATTGTGATGTTAGAGAACAGTTTGAAACACAGCTTATTTCCTGTCAGCTATTGTATTAGCAAACACTGCAACAGGAAGTAAGCTAGGGACAATTTAGAGTGTTTGTGTTCAGTTAAAGCCGTCTATATGTAGCAATGGCTGTCTATGTAGCAATGGCTACATATACAGTAGCCCCGCTGTCCCAGTCCAAGTCTGAGTCGATCGAGAAGAGTCCGAGTCTCCTGATTACCTGAGCCCAAGTCTGAGTCCGAGTCTGGAGTCACTGAACATGAGCGTGAGTGCACATGTAGGTGGAACACAAAATCGAGAATAATGTGATATATGAATATAGCGATCAATATCTTATGTCGCATTATTAGGGCATATTACAAAAAACTGAACAAAAACAAAACAAGTTTTTCAATTATCAATCTTTATCAATTAACAAGTCCGAGTTCTCGTCTCCGACTTCAGAGTCCGAATGCATGAATGCTCGAGTCCGAGTCATCAGGGCTCAAGTCCAGGTCGAGTCACGAGTCCTGAAAATGTGTCCAGGACTCGGACTCGAGTCGAGTGGGACTCAGACTTGACGACAACACTGGCTGGGTGAGTGGGCGGGGCTGTTGTTGGGTGAGTGGGCGGGGCTGCAGGTGTGATGTCTGGAAAGTCTGCCAAAGCTTTGGGAAGTGGACAAATGTGTGGAAAGGCACATGGATAAAACCTGTTTGTTCCACATGTCGCTAGACGTTCTATGTCGTCTACTGCCATTTCACAAACTGGAGCATTTAGTATGCTGCTAACAGCAGAATAATGTTCTGCTGTTGAGCTTGATGGCAGTCGTTTTGTCCAACTTCCATCAGCATACATCATATTAAACACCCTCCAAAATCTTCATATCCAGGAGGGCTGGGCAATATATCGATATTATAACGATATCGTGATATGAGATCTTAGATATCGTAATTTTGTTATTTGGCATAAGTGTGGTCTTTTGTGTGTGGTTTTAAAGGCTACATTACAGTAAAGTGATGTAATTTTCTGAACTTACCAGACTGTTCTTGCTGTTCTATTATTTGTCTTTACTCACTTCTTATCCACATTACTGATGATTATCAAAAATCTCATTGAGTAAATATATTTTGTGAAAACACCAATAGTCATCCCTACAATAATGTCACAATATTGATATTGAATTATTTAGATTTTGTCTGTATCGCCGACGCCCAGCCCTTCCGTTCTATATATAGAAAGGAAGGGCTGGGAAAACTTTAGAACACGGGCCATACATCGGAACACGGGCCATACATCAGAACACGGGCCATACATCAGAAACGAGCTTGCCCCCCAGAGTTTTGTTTTTTGTTTTTTTAACCAATGGATTCCCAGATTGGCATGGGACAGACTTCAGACCATGTGTTTAAATCTAGACGGAACTGCATCGGGGCATAGGAGTACGTTTTCTTTCTGGGTTTTTTTCTGGTTTCTTTACTGCTCTATGACAGTAAACTGAATATCATTGGGTTGTGGACAAAGCAAGACATTTGAGGATGTCATCTTGGGCTTTGGGAAACACTGAACGACAGTTTTCATCATTTTCTGACATTTTATAGATAACTAATCGATTAATCGAGAAAATAATCAACAGATTAATCGATAATGAAAATAATTGTTAGTTGCAGCCCTAAATATGTGTCCAAATCTGTCAGTTTTGTCTAGGGCAGGGGTTCCCAAACTTTTCAGTTTGAGTACCACTATGCACCAAACCACATTTCCCAGTGACCACTTCCACTGTGGATACCACACACACACACGCACGCGCACACACACACACACACACACACACACACACACAGAGGACCCCTTCGAAAATATTTTTGTCCTCGCCAAAATTTTGCCTAACTTTGTTTGGAGCATTATTTAGCCACCTTCCTCACAGTGCTGACCAATTTGGGGCCCGCGGGCCAAGTTTGGTTTTTGTTTTTGTTTTTTCCCCCCGATTTTTTATCCCATTTTTTTATCCCCCATTAGTGCTAACTTAATTTATTTATCCTTCACGCTATTCCAACCAGTTCCCCTCCCTCTGAACAGGCGCCCTTAACGACCAGAGGAGGAACCACATTAGCAACCAGGATATTGCATGTTTTTGGCAAATTGTCATGGCAAATTGTTTACAAAAGATGGACAATAAAGCTGATTTTCAAAGTACCTTGAGGATTTTTCAAGTTGTGAATTAAGTCAAATTTTTCTCTTGATTCCAAAGGTGGAAAATACAACTGTTTTTAACGGGGTGTTTACGGATTAAATGTTTAAGCTCCCCACAAATGCAGATGTTTTTTTAAATATATATAACCAATTGCAAATTATTACAATTACCAAACAGATAAAAAGTAGATTATTATATTTAAATGTTATTTTAGATTTAGAATGTTAATTTTCTATAAAACACAATACATTTTAATGTAATTCCACAACGTTTATTTTTGGCCCTCCACCCAGATTGAGTTTTGGCCCTTCATGGGAAAGAGTTTGGGCACCCCTGAGCTAGGATGACCTGGTACCAATCAATGCCTTAGGTCTTCCACTTTCATAACAGAAACTTCACTCTGGCTTTAAAACTGAGCCCGCTACAGCCTCTGTAAGTAGATTTTCAAAATCGTGATATTTCCCAAATATCGTGATATTTATGAAAATTGGCCCAAGCCTACTCCTCATTGGACCAATCCCTCAAAATACTTGCTTAATTCCTGTAACAGTATGTAGATAAAACCAGTAATTTAGTTAAACACATCCGTGAGCATTATTCACACGCACATACGTGATTTCATGATGCTGTTTAACACATGAACACACTCCAAACACACCCACATTCGTGCTGCTGTCCCCATATCTGCTCTTCTCTCGGCCCGCTATAATGTGCTTTTAATAGGTGGAAGAACCCCTGACCCTAACTTCCCAGCCAAATCATCTCCTCGCTATAATGTGCTATTAATCAGTGGAATAACCGCTGACCATTAACTTCCCAGCCAAATCATATCCTGCATGCCATATGTCTCTCCTCTCACCAACTACTGTCTGTCTGTCTGTCTGCATCTATCTGTAACTGACCTTACTGTCTGTCTGCATCTATCTGTAACTGACCTTACTGTCTGTCTGTCTGCATCTATCTGTAACTGCCCTTACTGTCTGTCTGTCTACATCTATCTGTAACTGCCCTTACTGTCTGTCTGTCTACATCTATCTGTAACTGACCTTACTGTCTGTCTGTCTGTCTGTCTGTCTGTCTGTCTGTCTACATCTATCTGTAACTGACCTTAGTGTCTGTCTGTCTGCATCTATCTGTAACTGACCTTACTGTCTGTCTGTCTGCATCTATCTGTAACTGCCCTTACTGTCTGTCTGTCTACATCTATCTGTAACTGACCTTACTGTCTGTCTGTCTACATCTATCTGTAACTGCCATTACTGTCTGTCTGTCTACATCTATCTGTAACTGCCCTTACTGTCTGTCTGTCTACATCTATCTGTAACTGACCTTACTGTCTGTCTGTCTGTCTGTCTGTCTGCATCTATCTGTAACTGACCTTACTGTCTGTCTGTCTGTCTGCATCTATCTGTAACTGCCCTTACTGTCTGTCTGTCTACATCTATCTGTAACTGACCTTACTGTCTGTCTGTCTGTCTGCATCTATCTGTAACTGACCTTACTGTCTGTCTGTCTGCATCTATCTGTAACTGCCCTTACTGTCTGTCTACATCTATCTGTAACTGACCTTACTGTCTGTCTGTCTACATCTATCTGTAACTGACCTTACTGTCTGTCTGTCTGTCTGTCTGCATCTATCTGTAACTGACCTTACTGTCTGTCTGTCAGCATCTATCTGTAACTGCCCTTACTGTCTGTCTGTCTACATCTATCTGTAACTGACCTTACTGTCTGTCTGTCAGCATCTATCTGTAACTGCCCTTACTGACTGTCTACATCTATCTGTAACTGACCTTACTGTCTGTCTGTCTACATCTATCTGTAACTGCCCTTACTGTCTGTCTGTCTGTCTGTCTGTCTGTCTGTCTGTCTGTCTGTCTGTCTGTCTGTCTGCATCTATCTGTAGCTGCCCTTACTGTCTGTCTGTCTACATCTATCTGTAACTGACCTTACTGTCTGTCTGTCTGTATCTGTAACTGACCTTACTGTCTGTCTGCATCTATCTGTAACTGCCCTTACTGTCTGTCTGTCTGTCTGTCTGTCTGTCTGTCTGTCTGTCTGTCTGTCTGTCTACATCTATCTGTAACTGCCCTTACTGTCTGTCTACATCTATCTGTAACTGCCCTTACTGTCTGTCTGTCTACATCTATCTGTAACTGCCCTTACTGTCTGTCTGTCTGCATCTATCTGTAACTGCCCTTACTGTCTGTCTGTCTGCATCTATCTGTTACTGCCCTTACTGTCTGTCTACATCTATCTGTAACTGCCCTTACTGTCTGTCTGTCTACATCTATCTGTAACTGACATTACTGTCTGTCTGTCTGTCTGTCTGTCTACATCTATCTGTAACTGACCTTACTGTCTGTCTATATCTATCTGTAACTGACCTTACTATCTGTACATATATCTTCTGTCATCTTCCTTCTGTCATCTTCCGCATATGAGAGTCTTGAGTGTGTGCAATGTTTTGTACTCTGTCTTTGTGACTGTCTGTTCTGTCTGTACGCGTGTATGTGACGTGCAGCTGGTTCCTCTGCGTGCTCTCTCTTGTGTGTGACACAGTGTTTTCTCTCTATTTTCTCACTGTAATGTTTGTCCTCCTACAGGACAGTGTCCCAATGGCCTCTCCTGCTTTCCTTCTCTCTCTCTTTGTAAGTATTCAGGTTCTCCCTCAGATTTCACCAGAACCCTGGCCACGCTCCGTACACTCTTGTCTCAACGCACACACACACACACACACACACACACACACACACACTTGTGAACACACTGCCCGTATCACCCTCATACCTTCTTCAGTTCTGTATCCTCGCCACATTCTCACCACATACACACACACACACACACACACACACACACACACACACACACACACACACACACACACTCAGACAGACTCCAGTAACCTTCCATCACTCAAGCTTCAGTCGACCTTGGGTTAATGAGCCCATGGTGTTTCCTGTGTTTTTCTGTTTTCGTGCGCTGGTTCGTGCAAAGTCCTTCTTTCTCTGCATGATTTTGTCTCATTTATTTTCTCACTTTTTATTTGTCCTTCCTTTTCGATCATCGTCCATTTTAATTTCCCTTCTTCATTTGGGGAGGAAGCCTTCCGAGGTGGACTGGGCTGTGTTTTTGTGCGGGTCTCGATCGCATGGGGAGGCCTGCCACTGGGCCTTCCATCACGTTGTCCAACTGACCTTTGACCTTCCCCCCCCTGATGTCGACCCCCCCCTATCCTCTCTCTCTCTCTCTCTCTCTCTCTGTGTCTCCATCTCTCTGCTACAGGACGGAGGCACCAGGGGGCGCCGCAGTGCCATGGAAGCTGACCTCAAGATGAAGAAATAGAGATTTCAAAGAGCAAGACGCTTAAGTCCAGAACAGCCGCCCCTATTCTTTTCTATGCACGGCCCCACACCGGTGGCGGCAGGTGCACTTCACGCCACTGTCCTATTTCCACCGTCGCCTCATTGTCCCCATTGTCCCATGCTGTGTGTTGTCCCCATTGTCCCACGCTGTGTGTGGTTGGTCAGACTTCCTATGTGTGGTGGGGGTGTGGTCACATGACGCGGCATTTCGGCGCCGATGTGTTTTGAACTGTAGAGAGAGAAGATGACTCTCCGGGATCAGAGAATGTGACGCCGTCATTAGATCACTTGTTGTTTTCTGAAGGGAACTGTGCACTCTCTGTCTAGGTTGATGCTAGATTGGATCGGCCGGATGGACATGAACATAGATGATTGGTCGGGTTTAGCGTCAGAGGCGGGGTGTGTGTGTATACGCGCATATTCGTTTGTGTGTTGGGTAAACAAGTGTGTGTGCATACATGTGTATGTTTGTCCCTGTGTCCGAGAGAGCAGCACTGAGCTTCCTCTTCTCCCGTTAATCTGGTTGGTTAATGTGCATCGTCATTGGATTCCACTCCAGGCAAAACAGGCCAGCACACCACTTTTCCTAAGCCTCATTTCACAAGCGAAAAGTGGTTTGTTGTTTGTCATTTCGCTCTGATGAGAAGGTGCAATGAAGAATTGAGCGGCTAGAGTGTGTGTGTGTGTGTGTGTGTGTGTGTGTGTGTGTGTGTGTGTGGGGGGGGGGGGGGTCATTTTCACCAGCAGAAGTGTTTGGGCTCTGGTGCAGAGAAAGATGGTAGGGGGAGTAGTGTTTGTCAGATTTGACTGTGTCCTGGTGGGTTTGGAAAGGGGCTGAGTTCCTGCGACCCACTTTGTTCTGTTGAATTAGGGATGCATTGGTACTGATACCACAGACTGGACCAACACCAGGCAGAAATAGGGTATCAGAATTTCACCTATACTAAAATTTGAAATGTGTCATAAATCAAATCCAAGCAGCTCGATTTTTCTCCTTTTTCTCAAATGGAAGGATGTCCCTTATTAACTCATTCTCCGCCATAGACGTCCATTTGCGTTGTTTAGGAGACGAGGGTTCCCCCGCCATTGACGCAAATTAGCGTCAATCCGTCTTTTCACTGCCATACGATAGATGGCGCGCTTGGCCACCCTTCATGGAGGTAGCACATAAAACACATCCAGCCTGGATCCTCAAAGCGGTGTAAGGACATGTTTACCCCCGGGCAAGGTGCGTTGTGACACGGGCTCGTGACAGACTGACAGTCACTCAGCGCTGGATAATTTCTTTCACTAGAGAAGCATGGTAAACACACACCAAACATTTCTCCTGTCACTTAGATTAGTAATCTGCTTTGTAAAGCCCTCACATAGTGTCAATTTCAGCGGTCAAATATGTCCCCAGACCTCCACACACTGAGTACCAGGAAGCACCAGACCTCCACACACTGAGTACCAGGAAGCACCAGACCTCCACACACTGAGTACCAGGAAGCACCAGACCTCCACACACTGAGTACCAGGAAGCACCAGACCTCCACACACTGTACCAGGAAGCACCAGACCTCCACACACTGAGTACCAGGAAGCACCAGACCTCCACACACTGAGTACCAGGAAGCACCAGACCTCCACACACTGTACCAGGAAGCACCAGACCTCCACACACTGAGTACCAGGAAGCACCAGACCTCCACACACTGAGTACCAGGAAGCACCAGACCTCCACACACTGTACCAGGAAGCACCAGACGCACAGAGAACATGAGAGCGCAACCCGCCCCGTCCGCTCTCCGTGTGGGGTGAATTTCTCATCTCGCTTCGCTGCAGAAACAGGCATGTATCTCGGCTTGCCTGTCAGAGATGGGCGTTTTGGTGAAAACGACCTACATTCCTGTGTCGATAATTAAAGAACAGAAGAAGGCAGAAACAAACTATTTTTTTCCATGAAAGTAGAGTCTTTGTTCTCTCTTTTGGGATATTCGGCTTCGGTGTTTACATACTGTAGTCATAGAAGAACATATTCAGTGGGTTGTGGAAAATCACTGAAAATGTTCACAAACCCTGGCGGTGGCTGGTGACTGTTTCTTTGGAACTCTGGCGTGGAATGAGTTAATAGAGAATAATTGATTTGATCATTTTGTCCATTTATCCCAAACCAGTGGGCTAACTTGGCATTCACACTGGGGCGACTTTTCGCAAATTTGCACAACGAGATTACAAACAGTCAATCCAAACAACGAGTTACATACAAAGTCAATCCAAACAACGAGATTACATACAAAGTCAATCCAAACATGTTAATAGATGTGATTTCACCCCGGGCAGCGCAAATGAGGCGATTGACGGAAATTTCCATGGCGCCAACGATGCGAATGTTGCCTCATCGCCAGTTCGCTCTAGTTGAAATTTATCAACTTTGGCTAATAATGCAAGCAAACTCGTGCGAGTGAACCCCCCCCCCCCTTGGTGTGAACGCACGGTGAGTCTGTACTGATCAGAATGGTACTTGGTATTGGCCAATACTTAATACAGTATGTAGTAAGTATTGACATTTAAATAGACTCCAAGTCCCTCATTATCAGGATGTAGCCAGGCAGTGCTATGGAATTAGGCAGTGTAAGAATCATGTTTGTGTAGTACGTGTTAGATCGGAGTACGGAAATATGTTTTGTACCTCTGTGATGGACCATGTGTAAAGTTTTGTGTTTAGGTAGCCGTTACATACATGTGTTTTGTTTTGTTGTACATTTGTTTAATAAAAGATTATTATTTGAGCTTAGTCAGTTTACCTCTCTGATCTTAATTGCTGTTGAGTTTTTTTCAGTTACATGCATGGTCATTCACCTTAGCATTATGCCATTTACTGTGGTTTCACTTCAGTAGAATGTTTTCCTTTTTAGTATGCACTCCAACAGCTGCCCTAGGATGGCTGTCACCACCTGCATTCAGTCTTTTCCTCACAAATTGCAAACTGGAATATTGATCATATTGATAAGTGATCTGATCTCAGACATGGAACCAACTTACATTACATGATACTTTTCCTTGTTTGTAGACTACTTATAAGTATGTCGTTTCACTAAGATTTTCACAATGTGTGCAAGAAAGTAGCAATGACCAATTTTTGATGGCTATTATAGATTACGTCTATACTAAGTGAATTGAACAAGTACACTCCAAAGATGGGCGTGAATTGTACAAGTAAGGACAAGACCGAGAATTTATGTGCAAAACATTTATTTTACAATCTATAAATAAAAGTACAGCGCACCACAGACAAGACAGGAGAGAGACCGGCTCACTCCTGGAAGAAGTTTCCATTGTTTCCATTCAACAATCTATTTGTGCAAAATACTGTAAGTTACAGTGTATAAGACAATCAGTTTTGACCTTGTGCTGCAAGTTAGTCTTATTCATATAAGAAATAAGGAACCACACGCTTCCTTAGAGCTCAATATAAAATTGGTGAACTCCAGTGTGTTTTCACGTCAGTGCGTGCCAGGCAAACCTTCTGCATGCAGCTTGACATTTAAGAGTTCAGATGAGGGGAAAAAGGCATACAGAGGAAAACTACTGGGCTTAATGAGGAATGTGGAGATATTGAGACTATCTTAACTTCACCCCTAGCTGAAGTCATGGATTATGGGGCTGGCGGAGGAGTACAGTTTCCTCTTCACCAGCCGGTACTCTGGTCTCAGTTTCAACACCTTGTCGGTAACGAAGATGCGCTTGAGCGGCGGCCAGCCGTCGTCGTCCGCCTTGAAGACCACGGACAACTCGAAGGTGGGGGTGACGCTGGGGTCTGGAGTGATGCTGCCCAGAGCCTTCAGGCCATCTCGACTCTGCAGGTACACCTTGATGGAGGCGCCTCGCAGCCCGCACGGCTCGTCGGCCGACGAGTGCAGCACGTCGCGGCCCACTCTGGAGGACATGTGGCGGGGCAGCAGCAGCACCTGGCAGTGGAGGGTCGAAGCCTTGGCCTCCGAGAGACAGCGCTCTATCTGCCGGGTCATGTCCTGCTGGAGGAGCCTCTCAGTCTCTTCATACGCCAGGCCCGTGTCCAAGTCCGCACCTGTTGCGAGAAACCAAGAGCATCGTTAGGACAACTAGAAATATTGTGTGCTTCGCATGCTCATCTCTAGCGTGCTTCAGTGCTCGTCCACTCAACGCCTCACCTTAATAGTAGTGACTGTGAGATTGTATCTCATTGCATCAGATGTACTGTATAGCGTTCATAGGCTACAATGTTCCATCCATTGGTAACTTTTACAATAAGGGTACATTAGTTAATTGGCATTAGGCCTAACTAACCCTTAATTAACTGTTAACTACATTAAGGGTTAGTTCATGCTTAATAAGTATTAAGAAAGTGTATAACCATATAGCATATTATAAACTATTAAATAATGTATAAAGTAATACCAGTTCACAAACACAATTAGTAAGGGTTAGTTGATGCTTATTAAGCATGAACTAAGCCTTAATTTAATGTAGCGACCCTATAGGCTAAAATGCCTGGTGGATGGTAAAAACCCACCTTTCTAATGATCAAATGAATATTTCTGACATTAATTCATACATGGTAAAAGTAAATCTGTAAATCTAAAAAATAAAATAAAAACTACATCACTGTATACAACAATAAATGCTGATTTGTTTGCCCCTCGACTTTAGTCATATTTGCTTACATAATGCGATATAGAGCGTGTTTTGTAATAAAGGTAAATGAATCCGAGTCATCATTCAGAAATAAAGTTTAGTATCAGCAGCCCAGCCGACTCACTCTCACTCATCAGCTGATTCAAGCTGCGGCTCAGTTACATCAGAAACATTTGTTGCCGTCAGAAGCAATATTACAAAGCAGGACCTGCACTCTTAATTCACTTTTCAAATGCCCATTTTTATTTGACCAGCCTAATGTCTCTGTCTATTTTTCCCTGTCTGTGAGGAACTGTAGCAATTTCCCCTCGGGGATCAATACCGTTTTTCTGATTCTGTTAATAATGAGACATTTCAAACATGCATCAGTCAATCAAAACAGGACCAAAAAGTGTATAGGCTACGTTTTAAAGATATGACTTTTGAATCTAAAAATAAAAAATACACAAAACTTTCCAAACAACTTACTCGACGAGCTCTTCTCCATGTCATCGCAGCTGTCGACGCTCCCCCTGCGGGCAGAGCTTGTCTTCAGCCCCGGTGAGGGTGAGCTGAGCTGGAAGAAGTACTTTCCTATCATCTCCACGACGCTTTCCTCCTCCGACAGCACGGGTCCGACGAGCAGAGCCGCTGTATAGACCATTCTACTTGTATTGTGAGTAGCTCCAGTCTCTCTCCAGTCTGTATCTTTATCTTATCCATGTGTAGAAGTCGGGTGAGTGAGCTGCGAGCTGAGCGGACACGCGCTTATATAGCGACTGCCTGGTTGCATCAGCTGCGCTTGCGCTGGCTCACGTGTGGGCCGTGCCTTTTCTCTCTCTCTGCCTGGCCTGGGTGAGTCAGGTCTGCCTCACGCAACATGTCCGGGCATTGCACAGGGACTGAGAGGCCCGGCACGTAGACCTGGCCCTCCACGGTTCTGGGGCTGGAAGCAGAAGTGGAATACGGCCTATTGTTATTTTTAAATATTTTAGACTAGCCTAACTTTTTTTTTTTTTCTTTTTTTTTTTTACTATTATTATCATTATCATTATATTATTCTGTTTTTAATATAATGGAGGTTACTATATGCTATGACTATTAGGCTAATTTCAATGCAGAACATGCATAGGCTAGTCTATAGCCTAAATGCCTATAATTTAGCTAACCTAGTGTAAATAACATTTAGTAGCCTGCATACATTAATAGTTGTTTACTGTTGTATACTACTACTACTATACTACTAGGCGGCTACTGCTACTACTACTACTACTACTACTACTACTACTACTACTACTAGCCTACTAATAACTTTGTTATGTAGCCTAGTCTACATAGAGCTTATCTAAAAGCTTACAGTTTACAATGTGCTTTACAAGAAGCCATAAAGTAGGCTACCTACATTCAAGAGTGAAACAAGGTGATAAAAATATGAGACACAGAGAAGAAAAGAAAATATGACATATTACGGATTCCCAAATGAGGTAGGCTAATGCCGCAGCAAAAGTAGAATAGGATTCAGCAGAGAAAAAGAATATAACAAGCAATAAAATATAGAATAAGCAATAAAACAGTAGAAATAACACAGGCAATAAATAGAATATAGCCGAATGGATTTTGGGATGATAGATATGGCTGCTGACAAGACTGAGTTGAAAATATGGGCAAGAGTATGGATTTACTTTAAAACTGGGGAAAGTCAGAACACTACATAAAGAATGTGATTTTCCTTCCTCAGACAGGACAAGTGACAGAGCATTGCACAGTGGACTGCCTGCTTGCATCAGCTGCGATCAGTGGTAGCTGATGCCTGAATGTATTTATTTATTTGTTTACCTCGTCCTCAACATATAACACATCACCATGGAATAATGTGCCCCAACTGTTTTGAAAGGATTTTAATAGTTATGTGGAGCTTACACAATTTTGAGGAAGACATTAAGACAATGCATATTTTGTATTGATGATTGTATATCGAGTGACATTTTCCCTATGGACTCACATAGCCTACAGCATTTTGTAATTCAACTTTTATTTTCATTTCTCCTTGATAGAGATCAGTCATTCCTGTAAACTCCTAAATATGTAGGCTATGAATCCTCTCCCCAGATATTATTCCAAGAAATTAAAAAATATTTCCAATGGGTGACCTTGACTGGACTGTAAAACCTCAAAAGCGTTTTCACATCACTTTCCTGGGAATCTCCTTTTCATTTCCAGTGTATTACGGCTACCAGTCTCCATCTATTCCCGAACAAACTGTGTGTGTGTGTGTGTGTGTGTGTGTGTGTGTGTGTGTGTGTGTGTGTGTGTGTGTGTGTGTGTGTGTGTGTGTGTGTGTGTGTGCGTGCGTGTGTGCGTGCATGCGTGCGCATTCGTGCACGTGTGTGTGTGTGTGTGTGTGTGTGTGTGTGTGTGTGTGCGTGCGTGCAGATAAGCACAACAAGTCTAGACAGGGTGGTGTGAGTTCTGCTTTACTCACAGGTTAGTCACATGGTCTGACCATAGGGTCTGACACACGCCCCACACAAACTCACCTGATGCTGGGGGAGTATATAAGGCTGCATGGGCGATAAATCATATCTGTGTATATTTCGGCTGAATGGCGATACACAAATCTTTGTATTTTCTACAAACTGGTGTAAATGTTCAGTTAGTCAAAGCCACATGTGAGATGTCACAAAATCTTTGATTAAAACAAGACTGTGAACATAATAAGACAGGGTTTCCTTCCCTGACTATTGGTGCTTCACAAAATATTTAGACAATGAGATTTTTTATAAATAATCCTCAGTAATGTGGATATAATGACTACATGGGTAAAGGCAAATAATAGAACAGCTTGTCTGAACATACCAGAACAGTCTGGTAAGTTCAGAAAATTGCATCACTTGTAATGCAGCCTCATGCCATATCACGATTATACAATATCCAAAATCTAAGATGGATATCTAGTCTCATATCATGATATTGATATGCGGTAATAGGCTCTCTTTTCTTGCTATTCTCTTCATCAATTTCTTAAGAAATTCTTCTGCCCCTCTGTACCTGTTTTGTTCTCTCTCCTCTCCCATCTTTAGGTCTCCATCCTGTGTTTAGAGCTTTTGTCCCATGTGACACCCATTTTAATCATTTGAGGAGATGTTTATTATTTTTGGATTCATACCCTATTTATTATAGGTTTATTACAAAAATACATATCCGTGCTGTAGATGGTGGGATAAGTGCGTTCCTAGATTCCACTTCAGCATTGCAACCCTTCAGAATCCTCTCTCCCCTCCCTCTGCCTCTCTCTCTCCCTCCCTCCCTCTCTCCCTCCCTCCATCCATTACAGGAGAGTCCCTATATGTCAGGCCAGACAGTGAGGAAGCAGTTATGTTTCAGGTTAATCCTGAGTAGTCTCACGTAGTCAGACCCACCATCGACGTCATCAAGCTTCCAGCGACGGAGATATATCATCTACGGCTGGCACTGCGAGACATCCTGAGTCACTTCTTGGGAAATCTCCCTGCTCTGACGCTGACCTCACCACTGCTGCCAGCCAATCACATTCAGACTCAATGCTGTCGTCACAAAGACCGTGCAACCAAGGAGGAAGTGTCTTTCTGTATAGAGTGACATGCAGGGAATTTACCTTGTGTGGTAACTGCATTCTCACCATCTACAGTAACCAGCACCGCCTCTCTCTTTGTGTAGGTTATGCATGTGAAGTTCTCTCTTTACATTGTGGTTTTAAAAGTGTATAGACTATATTAAGCCTACACTTTTAAAACCACAATGTGAAGACAGCTTCCTGCAAAGTCAGAACACGGCATAAAGAAAGTCTTTAGTCTACTTCTTGAAAGTGGAGTTCCTGTGACAGGGCATTCACATTGTGGTTTTAAAAGTGTAGGCTATTCAGTATGAGGTTACAAAAGGGCATTTTCTTTCAACTGGCTATACTGTATATCACTTTGTTCAACTAAACATAATCCCCCACTAAAAACATGCAGAAGATCGTCATCCGACCAGTGACGACAACATCTGAAGTTGGTCCAATGATGGTCCAATGATGGTCCCCGGGCGCTGGAAAGAAATAGCGACCACTGCTCCTGGCCTGCCCCCCGGAGGAAAGGACAAGCCTGGATGGGTCAAATGCAGAGGACATATTTCACCGGCCACCGTCAGCATGAGTGTGTGTTGTGGCCGCATGCATGTGTTGTAGTGTGTTCGTGTGACAATAAAAGACGGGCTTCCGTCTGAAATCGTGTTTAAATCGTGTTTAAAGTCATGCGTGTTATTCATTATTATTTCAAGTGTTATTTTTTATTTATGAAACTATATAGGCTACTTGTTGTAGCTATATAATGCTTAATTCTGTACATCTTTAACATTTGTTTTAATAAATTCAACCAGGCAAAAATAATAATGAAAATATTCTCTGTGCTGGATTGAGGGAATGACAAGACCCACGAGAAATAAGAGAATGTTGAAGAATATGCTAATGACCTGATGTTATATCAATAACTGTTGTATATCTGGCAAAAATTATCAATTTTGGTGATTGCCTGTAAATGGCTCACAAAGACAACCTTACCTTAACTCTACAGACAAACTTAACATTCTCTGAGTAAAGATGGTCTCCAATGTTCTGGTGTAATGTTTCATGAGGTTGTGGATATCCTGTAAACCAGGGCTGTCCAAACTTTTTGGACTGGGGGCCAGATTAGATCATGTGAAAATACCAGGGGGCCAGCTGCTTCTTGCATCATATAGGTTATTTTAAAAATAAATCACATACAATACAATTGTACTCTAAGGATATTGTTTACCATGTGAAAACATTAGTTCCAACTGCATAGTTCTTGGTGCTTGTTTACAAAATGTATGATAGTGCTGTCATCATTAGGTGAATGGAAAAAACGCAAAGTGACCTTGCTTGATTAACCAATAGCCTATGTGTTTAGGGCCACATACTATATTTTGAGAGACAAGCCGGGGGCCGCTTAAAATCAGTCCGCAGGCCACAATTGGCCTCTGGGCCAGACTTTGGACATACCTGCTATAGACAGTCAAACTATATATCCTGTATCCTGTAGACAGTCATGTCAAACTATATATCCTGTATCCTGTGTAGACAGTCATATCAATCTATATATCCTGTATCCTGTAGACAGTCATGTCAAACTATATATCCTGTATCCTGTAGACAGTCATGTCAAACTATATATCCTGTATCCTGTAGACAGTCATGTCAAACTATATATCCTGTAGACAGTCATATCAATCTATATATCCTGTATCCTGTAGACAGTCATGTCAAACTATATATCCTGTATCCTGTAGACAGTCATATCAAACTATATATCCTGTATCCTGTAGACAGTCATGTCAAACTATATATCCTGTATCCTGTAGACAGTCATATCAATCTATATATCCTGTATCCTGTAGACAGTCATGTCAAACTATATATCCTGTATCCTGTAGACAGTCATGTCAAATATCCTGTATCCTGTCAGACTAGTTTGGGTATATTTCAAAGACCACTCACATGCATCATGCAGGAATGCTAATGAGTTCTTCTCAAATTTATCCTGCTCCTGTAGGGCCAACAGTATGTGGATTTGTGCATTTTTATGATTTCAAAATGCATCTTGTATCCTATTACTGTAGGGGGAAAAGCACAGGTAATATAGATCAACATTTGATCCATTGTCAGTCAGCAATGAAATGGCACATTAAAGCAGGTATTGCATCCTCATTCAGGGACGTATTGAGATTCCCCATTTCCTTTTATTTTATGATGAACACTTTTCAAAATTAAAAATCATGAACCCTATTCATAAGGCCAGAGGGTAAAAACATTGTCAAAATCAAGTGAATAACACGTGAGTTATGACATCACGTGCACCCTCACCCCTCCCTGTACTCACTAACCCCACCCAGCAACACCCAACACCACTCCATCCCACACACACACACACACAACACAGGCATATGAAGCCAAACATGCCATCTAATAAGAAAATGTAAGAGGAAAATGAAAGAATATTTCAGACAGAGATTGGAATTGCATGAGAGATCAATGTGGTGTCAAAACATTTTCCATATAGGCCACAATTCTGCTGAGCATCAGAAGCCATGGTCTAATGTGGGAGGATGATCTGTTATCCATTGTGAATTACCTGTCTGAAAAACACTAGCCTGGTATTTGGGTTGGATACCAATAGTATAGATAGTGTTTTTCAGTATGTAGACAATTTGATTATCATAGAAAATGTTTCTTATACAGACCATATCAGCATAATTAAATATCAGTTATTGGCCATAACAATATAATATCCATTATTGGTATCAGCCAAAATTGTCAAATTGGTGCATCTCTACTTGATACTAGTAAAGTCTCCAGGATCCAGGATCTCTAGTTTCTCAGGGCCAGTAGGAACGGTGGTGGATTGGAAATAGTTGAAATAGACTCTTGCCTGTGCCTGCCTTGCCCTGCTCGTTACATCACGTTAGCTCAGATCATTGATATTGGGTGTCATGAAGTCAACAGCGGGACTCGGGAGCCCTGTCCCGTCTCTGTGTGAACCTGATCATGCGGGTTCGATTGTTGCTGTTGGTCTTGTGTCAGCAGGCTGCCTGGGAGCCGCTGCACAGTGGAGAACAGGCCAGACCAGTCTGCCACTCTCACCTGTCAGCACGAAGCTACAGCAAAACAACACTTCAAATCTTCAGCAGCATGAAGGCTGTTTTCCTTTGACATCATTACTTAACCAATGGCCTGGTGAAAATAGCAGTAACCTGCATGCATACATGCATACTGCACATACTGTAGCAGTGTAGGAATTTAGCCAGGGGCAAGAGCAAAAATGCCCCGAGAATCTCATAATTCCCCCAAAAACCATGATCCAGGGGGCAAAACGTGTCCCCAAGATTTTGATAATTTTATTTTCGTTCAATTCATTTAATTTCCATTGCCATCTCTAACACACACTCAGCACCTGCAAGCTGGTTACCAGAAGAAGATGAAGAACAACAACAACACACTCACACAAACAGTGCTGTTGTTCACACTACACTTTAGCAATGTTATGCACTAATGTTTTTTTTAAGTGCCCCCAAACTTGTGTAAATGGCCCCAGTTTTTAGACAGTGGGGGCAAAAGTTGCCCCAAAAATAGTTGCTGTTGGCCACTTATGAGCTCCACATGTGCCTTGCTCAAAGGTACATTCCAAGGTAATTAGGTAATGTAATTTCCAATTAAAAGAATCTAGTCTGAACTCTGTCCTCTCCTTTCAGAATTGCACAGAAAAATAGATAAAATAACTAACTTTTACTGTGAGTGGGGTGAGTGAGGACATTTTAAATTAAAACACTTTACTTTTACTTGATTAGATTTTGACACCGGTAATATTACTTCTAATAAGTAAAATATCAGCAAAGTAGCAATATGCCAGTCAGTTGGGGGTGTAATTGGTGACCTTGTGAAACTGGACTGTTACAGGATCAATGGTCTGGACAGGTGGGATGTGCACACAGTCTTGGTTTGGCCTCTTGAATATCATATCATCACTTCTGTTGTAACAATAAGACAAGTGAACTGCAGACCTATTGAATTCCCATAGTCTGGGAGAGTGACCTCGATACTAAGATATCTGCTTCATGCACGGTGCAGCTGAAGTTGGGACAAAGCTCCACTGTTGCATTTACATTCTGTCTATATATATTCACCTTCTGCATTTGCACACAAGTTGTAAATTAAAATTGTTGATAGCGCAAGATGATTTATCTCCACCTTCCTATCTAATGCCTGTGTGCATGTCTGATGCACAGAGCTGTTTCAGCACTGCGGGTCATGAGGTGTGTGTGTGTGTGTGTGTGTGTGTGTGTGTGTGTGTGTGTGTGTGTGTGTGTGTGTGTGTGTGTGTGCATGTGACAGCCAGAGAGGCAGTGTCAGGTGGCTCGTGACTCTGCCTCCTGTTTACACAGCTGTAGCATTCTCCCTTCTACCCGTCCCTCTCTCCTCTCCTCTCTCAGGTACCTACATCTTCTCTTGTCTATCACTCCTGACTTCAGTTTTCCAAAGTTTCTCTCTCTCCTTTTTCTCATTCTTTCTCTCGCCTCTAGTCTTCCATTCATCGCTCACAAACAATCCTCCCTTTTCCTTCAATGTGTCCTTTTATATTCTCAAAATGAGCTGTATTAGACCAGCTGTGATGGCGGTGGCTGGCTGGTATTGTTTTCACTTTGTGTGTGTGTGTGTGTGTGTGTGTGTGTGTGTGTGTGTGTGTGTGTGTGTGTGTGTGTGTGTGTGTGTGTGTGTGTGTGTGTGTGTGTGTGTGTGTGTGTGTGTGTGTGTGTGTGTGTGTGTGTGTGACCATGGCAAAATGTGGTCCTGGAGACGCCAATTGCAGTGGGAACTACCACAGAAGCCGTTTTGAGTACTTTACCACGTGTTTATATGTTCTGTCTGTCCTCCCCCACTCACTGTATTTTTAATCTCAGGAGGCTAATGTCCTCTTCTAGTATTATAGAGAGCTATACCAGCTTCTAAAAGCTGTACTCAAAAGCTAGGTGACATCCACACTGCATTTACACATCACTGGTCCAGTGGAGCTGCAGTGGCCAACACAGAGAAGTATCCAGGTGTGAATGGCTACATACGTTTCACTGTTTTAAGACATACTAAATACATACTATGTTGGAATCAAATGTATGGGTATTTATTTTAGCTAAAATTGTAGTTAGGAACAAAATGTATTTTTGTTCAAGTATTTTCACTCATTTCTGCTCTTATCAAGCTGCTAGCTCCTGACCTGTGACCTGTGATTTATAGTTTGCCTAGTCTCGCTGGCCAGCCTCCTCTGACGGAAGGGAGAGGAGGCTGGCCAATGAGACTATAGTTTGCCTAACTGCAGTTGTATATATTATTCCATCTCAAACTTCTTATAAGGCTCAGGTCTTATTATCCAGCATATAAGAGACTATATTTTACCAACCGGCACACATTGTTCTTTACAGTTCTGTGCTGAGGGACAGGATCCAGGCAGGAGACGCATGGATCAACAAACTTTGCTCAAATGTCTGGCGCTCCTGTGCTGGTGCCTGTCTGTACCAACTGTCTAGGGTTTTCCACTGCACCACTGCTGATGTCTAGTCTAGTGTACATATTTCTGCACACCTTTCTATGCTGCCCCCAGCTATAAATAAGTTGTGATAATGAGTTCAGACGACACTTTTCTACTTTTCCTTTACATATGGTTGCCGTCGGGTGAAAACCTCATATCTCTAAATAAAAGTTAAACTTTGAGGAACTGAGGAAAACGGCTTTGCTTTTACCTTGATTACAATCCATTTCTGGTGTTGTCTTTTTATATTTGTGGCCTACTTGCCGTAATATGTTCTAGTGTAATTGTCAATTGTGTTACGTTTAATATCCCCATTTTGCTCTATTCTTATTAATATCATATCTTTCTTTCATGTATCATATTACTGATTTCTGCTGCAAAGACCCAG
Source organism: Poromitra crassiceps (assembly GCF_964638095.1). Classification (NCBI taxonomy): domain Eukaryota; kingdom Metazoa; phylum Chordata; class Actinopteri; order Beryciformes; family Melamphaidae; genus Poromitra; species Poromitra crassiceps. The sequence continues at coordinate 20,012,502 of NC_139634.1, forward strand.
TTTCACAGTGAGGATCATGACTGTAATTTCATCTTGTCGTATCTTTTCTAATCTTAAAAGTGCAGTTTTGATGATGATGATGCTCATGAAGATGACGATGATCAAGCAATGTGCCATCCTCTGAACTGGCTCTCTCCCTTTCATTGGTAGCTCTTCAGGTGAAATTAAACGCAAACAAAACTTCTCAGAAATGTTTGCATTTATTTCCTAAATTTAATGCACAGACACATTTTGCTATTGGTTACACACACAACCTATGCAACTAAATTCAATCATCACTACTCACACAGTTCAGCAGTTGTAAAATGCACTACATTTTCTTTTCCTATTCTGAAATCTTGACTGTATGCTTACTGACGAAGAGCGTAATGCTTTGTACCATACATTTTATGCTGGAGACTGTGTGTGTGTGTGTGTGTGTGTGTGTGTGTGTGTGTGTGTGTGTGTGTGTGTGTGTGTGTGGTTATGTGGTTCTTTGGTAATGGTCCGTGGTCTCCACAGCCTCCCTGAGTGGCTGTGGCCTCTCCAGGCTGAACATGAGTGTGGGCTCCCTGCTCATTGAGTCCGGCTGGTGCCAATCACCGTTCATGGGCGCCGTCTCTTGGTGTGGGGGCGGGGTGATGCAGAACTCCTCCTTCTCCTGCTGCAGCAGGTGTCTGAGGATGACTCTGGACAGGAAGTGAGGCTGTTCCTCATGCTCGTCTACAAGGAGAGAAGAACAGCAGGAAGTTGCATAAATAGTTGGGTAATATCAAATTCTGTGACCGTGGAAAGCAAAGGTTTGTTTCTGTGTGTGTGTGTGTGTGTGTGTGTGTGTGTGTGTGTGTGTGTGTGTGTGTGTGTGTGTGTGTGTTTGTGTGTGTGTGCATCTATGGAGGTTAATAAACAAATTTAGCCTCATGCCTCTGGCAAAAATGCTGGCAACTTTTTGAGAGCCCTAAAAGCCAAAAGCCAAAATGCTACCATCGGCTATGTTAGAGATGACCTTTTCAATTGTTTGGCCTACAGTGCTGTACATGGTTTCTGGGACTTTTTGGGACAATTGATGACGTTTTGATTATTTGGCCTATTTCTAACCTTCAAAACCAAGATGGCGTCCAATTCTCAGCTCTGCACCTTCTTAATAGGCTCTAATGAAAGCTAGTGCAAGTTAAGCCAAACCATTGAAAAAGTTATTTCGAACATAGCCGATGATGGTGGCCATTTTGGTTTTACAGAGTTACAGAGGTCAGACACACACAGACAAACTTCCCACCGTTGATCAGTAGGAGGTGGTAGCGGTTGCGGCACTCCAGCGACTGCTCCAGGACGTCCCGCAGGGTCCTGTAGAAGAGGAGGACCTGCTGCCTGCGCTCCGGCTCCCCAAACCCAGAGCCACTCTCCTGGGACATGCTGTACAGGGTCAGCAGGGGCGTGGCATACTCCATCACACACTCATGAGCCTACACACACACACACACACACACACACACACACACACACACACACACACACACACACACACACACACACACACACACACACACACACACACACACACACACACACACACACACACACACACACACACACACACACACACACACACACACACACACACACACAAGGGCAAATGAGACATCCAGACCGAGCTAGATCCTCAAAAGTTTCTAGGACCTAGGCCGGCTCAGCTGGGACTCAGCTGTTGTAGTTCCAGAAATTTTTCAGTCCCATGTTTCACAGGTAGATGGTGCTATTGCTGTGTTTCTCTGTTCACAAGCCAGTTCTAAGGTAGTCTCACTCCCCTATCCGCCTCCCCTCCCTTCCGTGAGAGCGTCTGGCTGCATGGAAACAGGCTACTGGGATAAGTCCTCCCTTGCTCTACAGCTGCTACCCATTGGAGCGAGTGGTTCAGTCGCTGCCGGATGTCTGCTCCCCGCTTATTACAAGCTCTGTCATTGGCTCCGACCATGTCAATCAGAGCTGCTTCCGCTCCCTCCTCTCTGTGTGTCGCTGTAAATAGTGCCCTGCCGCCTCAGTGAAAATAACAACGCTAACTAGCTAGCAAGCTAACGGCAGAAACCTACACGCTAGCTCATTGCTACAGGCTGAAAATGACAAGTTGGATTGTTGGAAACTATTTTCCAAGGGCACTGCCGCTAAGCGCCGCCCATCGCAATTCCACAATGGAGACCTGCGCCGCCAGACTCCTCTCACGGTAGGGAGGGGAGGCTGGCCAGCGAGAATAGTTGTAAGGTTTAACCAGTAAGTGGTACTAATGATGTGTTGGAGAAGGGGGTCAAGTCAAGTTTATTTATATGGTCCTAATTCACAGGCTCAAAGGGGTTCACAGAAAATAGTCTAGCTAAATCTAACTAACAATCAATCCACAGAAATTCCTGTTTCATGTGATTTGCAATCCTCAACCCTGACTTCCAATCACCTGTATGATTCCGGCCTACCTTCCTCTGCTTGTACCTTCCTTGCTGCAGTGTAGACACTGCGCTTGTAAACACGCCTACCTTCCCCTGCTCGTCCAATACACTGTAGACACTGTTTTTAGACACGCCTACCTTCCCCTGCTCGTCCAATATGCTGTAGACACTGTGCTTGTAGACACGCCCCCGCACCCCGGCCCTGTCTATCTGGGTGTTGGGGAGGTTGTCGTGGAAACGGATGTTGTCGTCCTGCTCCTCCAGCTTGTGAGCAATGTTGGCATCGAGGGGGAGAAGGATGAGGAGCTTCCTGGAGCCGCGCCTCTGGAAGGAACCGGCCTGATGGGTGGCACGAAACGCCGCGATGGACTCCTCCAACCCTGGGTGGAGACACACACACACACACACACACACACACACAACACACACCAACCCAATGGCCAGAATAAAATGTCAGCATTGTAGCGTCTAGGCCAGGGGTCAGCAACCTATGGCACGGGTGCCACCTCTGGCACGCGAAGGGTTAACCACTGGCACGGCAGCGCACAGCAGCAATAAGTGCGCAATTGAGATTTTTGGTAGAAATGTTGAAGTGCCCTGTCAAATGACCTACTTCACAGCCATTTGCAATTGTGCAGCATGTTATTTAGAATATTTACCGGAGTGACTCACTCTCTGCCTCTGATCGGTTGCCTTCCATGGCAGCAGCAGAGCAGTAAGACGCCACTCTCTTACAAGATTGCTCTGCCGGCAGCAGAAAGCAGATGAAAAATGCCAGCGAGCAAGACAGAGAAGGACCGTGCTCGTGCTGTGTATACTTCAATGTCCTGATTTTGGAAGGAATAACGTTAAATTGTTGATGTGCGAGTCATTAATCTTGGTGTGGCACACTGATTGACAAGCAAAATTGAAAATTGCACTTCATATCAAAAAGGTTGCCGACCCCTGGTCTAGGCTGTAACCATCCGGAATCTAGCGGGCTAGCTGTGAATGAGCCACACGTGTGTGTGTGTGTGTGTGTGTGTGTGTGTGTGTGTGTGTGTGTGTGTGTGCGTGTGTGTGTGTGCGTGTGCGTGTGCGTGTGCGTGTGCGTGTGTGTCAGTGTGTGTGTGTGTGTGTGTGTGTGTGTGTGTGCGTGCGTGTGTGCGTGTGTGTGCGTGTGCAGTGCGTGTTACTGACGTGGCAGCACCAGTCGCAGGTAGCCTAGGTAGAAGGACCAGGCCAGGCCGTGAGCCACGTTCATCTTCCTCCCCTCACAGATGTCTGACACCTCCACCTCTGACGGACCCTGCACACCCACCACGGAAAAGACAGCCGGGATCATGTTACAGCACTTCTCTAGCTTAGGACCCTGCAGACGCCTTTGGAGGTGTCCCTGCACCTGAGCTGCTCTTTAATAGGTGTGTTAGGAGTCAGTGTAGACAGGATTAGACCACATTCACACAGCATCAGCATCATCTGCAGCCAAAACTCCAGTCCTCCTATTCATTTTAAACACCAGTCCTCTTATTCATTTTAAATGCCAGTTTAAAATGGCTATTATATGTATTCCTGTGGTGTAGGACAGGAAACAGGAAGAGGATTTGTGATGCTGGTGTTGTTAAGTATGGAACTGCTCTAGCGACTCTTTGTGGACTCACAGGTTTCAATTTCTAAACTCAAATGAACTTTATTGTTAGGCTGGTGTCAACGGTTCTTTACCAGAAATCTTCTTAATGGAGTTTCTCGCTGGAGTTCTATGTGAATGAATTACAGATTAGTTTCTTTTCAAAGACTCACAACCATGTCAGAAGCATTTTCTGGGGCACTGGACTCGAGACTGAAGGTCTTTCCTTGTAAGATATTTTCGGAGTATTTTCCGAATCCTGAAATTGATTTCAAAGTAGTTGTGAAAGCCCAGTGGGAACAGGGTCGCGAAGCCCCAGGTCACGATGCCCTGTCCCTCTACTTTCCTATAACCTGCTGTGCTGGTCCAAGACTCCTTCAAGTCCTGTGCTTGGAAATTGAATCAGTTGCTATTGCAAGGTTTTGAGTTTTTTCCATTACGCAGCCCTATAGTGTGCATAGTCGTGGATGAAGTACTTGAAAG
>NC_139634.1:20022004-20024504 GCF_964638095.1 Poromitra crassiceps
GTAGCCTACCCAACATTGAGTACCCAACCTGGTTTTAGGAACTATTCTTTCTAAAGGGTGACAGGAAATGGTCCTAATAGACTGAGTAGTGCACTTTTGTAAAACAAGTTAAACAACCCCCCAAAAATCCCACCTGGGCATAATTTTATACCTCTCAGACTAACGATGCACAAATTAGCGTAATGCGAAAATTAAAAACGTACACAAAGAGTACCAACATGTTACAAGGGTTTTACTGGAAAAAATGAGTAGGGACTCACCTTGATCTGTTCACTGTGGTCCAGCTAAAGAGAGATCTCTTTTGTCTCGCCTGGTCCTTCCTCTCCTCTCTGCCTCCCTCGCTTCAACCCACCACTTTCTCTTTTGATTTCTGTGAAACCCTCCTCTGCTTAGCTTCCCTTATCTTATTACGCAAAAAGAGATGCACCCAGAGCAGGAGGAGGTCTAGGCTTGTGAAAGAGGAAGTGCTGGCTGTAAATGAGTGTCGTGTTATTATTTATCATTTTGGAAGTAAATTGTAATCCCCAATCTTTCCAAGTACCCCCTGCAAGCTGCTCAAGTACCCCTAGGGGTACACATACCCCTGGTTGGGAATCACTGCCTACATACGATACGATACGATACGATACGATACGATACGATACGATACGATACGATATACGGTACTTTATTGTCAGTTCACACTGAAATGTATATAAGTGTATCCGAGACAGAAGTGGAATTAGCAAGTATGCATAGCATTTTCTATTTTCTGTTCATATTGATGCACTGTGAGAATAATGGTTTCTGAATTCATTGGTTATGTGTTTGTAACGGAACCGACGCCCTACCTAACCACATATACCCAAACGTGACCAGCTCAGTTTGGGGACCGAGTGACGTACTTCCTCCTTCTTTGCGGGCTATTCAAGAGCTTAAAGGAACACTCCGCCCATTTTCAACCAGCTTTGTATCATTAGAACATCAGTAGTATATCAGAAAACTGTCAACGGTTTTGAAGTCTGTCATTTAATTTTACAGTTATTGAGTGTTAAAGTGTGGACCAGTGACATCACTGGTCCACACTAACTCAAATTAATAACTCATTAACTCAAATCAACTCTCAATAACTGTCAAACTAGATGAATGATGAATAGTTTGACAGTTATTGAGAGTTGATTTGAGTTAATGAGTTATTAATTTGAGTTAGTGTGGACCAGTGATGTCAGTGGTCCACACTTTAACACTCAATAACTGCCAAATTAAATTACAGACTTCAAAACAGTTTACAGTTTTCTGATATACTACTGATGTTCTAATGATACAAAGCTGGTTGAAAATGGGCGGAGTGTTCCTTTAATTGTCAGCTGTCGCAAGTCGCTTTTATTTGCAGATATCTTCACACTCTATGTGTAAAGTTTCATATTAAAATGTGCATGATAAAAGGTCCAAATACCTTATGAAAGTGCCTTTGATAAGAGAAAGTAGCAATGAGCCGCTTGGGCGACGGTACCACAGAAGAAGAATATACCACGAAGAAGCAAGGCCCTGCAAAACTAGCCCAGTAAACTGCAAAGCTACGCTAGCAGCATAGATGTTCAGAGAGGACTGGTTGGATTTGGGGATTTCAACTCGCAGCTTTTTCATCAGCAATAACATCATTTCCCAGACTCTGGTAAGGAAACGGCTATAGTGAATGATTAAAACAAGATGTCTCCAGAAAGATAAGAAGTTTGACTTGTAGTTTCAGCCATTAAACCGGGTGGAAACAGCACGTGACCATTTGTAGCAGCAGTTGAAACAGAATTTTGATAGCATATTGGCAAAAAAGTGGTTGGGTTTGGCGTCGCTAAATGTTTGGACAGGCTGAAGCTTAATTTATGCGTCATCACGTGACACATTTGAAACCGTCTCTTGACAGATATGACATCAGAAAGAGACACGCGACAAACAGGTCCAGTCAGTTCCACTGGCCTTGATGCGAAATGCCTCTCTGATAAGGGTGTGTCAGATTCTGAATGTATGTGTGTGCGTGTGTCCATGCTCAATGGCAAGGAAATAAAGTCTCCGTATCCATACAAAAGGTTCATGCATATTTTATTCAAGAGTAAAAAAGTGGATCGTCCCATGGGGCATGCTTACAGTGTTAGTGACTATGGAGTCAAAACAGAGAGAGAGAGAGAGAGAGAACGAGAGAGGGAGAGAGAGAGAGAGAGAGAGAGAGAGAGAGAGAGAGAGAGAGAGAGAGAGAGAACCATGGCACAATTTCTATGGCACAGGGTCTCCCAGGGGGGTTTCACCTCTCCCAAAGAAGCACGACAATATCAACCAAGGAGCAACGCAACGTGAAGAGCAACCAGCAGAGGGAGACAGAGAGCTTAAATATTAAGAATAATGTCCATAATAAATAGAATCGTAATAATCATAAATATCATCAAATAACAAGAGGAATCAAGAATTATGATGAGAGAGTTACACTTTTTTCCTTTAAATTGTGACGGCAACACACCGGCTCTTCTGT
>NC_139634.1:20029504-20034504 GCF_964638095.1 Poromitra crassiceps
AAACAAAGTTGTCACAGTTTGTATCTGCACATCTACAGGGTGTTCCCAAATGCCAACAGAGTCACAGACAGCCAGTGTTCATCTACTGTCACCCAGCATGACCTGGCCACTGATCCTAGGTCAGCAGTGTGAGAAGCCTTTATAACAGTGGTTCCCAACCTTGGGGCTGTGACCCCAAATGGGGTTGCTTGGAATTAAAATTTGATCGTCTGAAATTTCAATTTCTTTCTTTTTTTTTTTACACACAACTTAAAACTTCCTAAGAGGAATAGGGCCACTTGTGAAAAAAAGAGTTCTGAGTTTAAGTCAGGATTCTGAGAATAAAGTCAGAAGTCTGAAAATAAAGTTAGAATTCTGGGTTTAATGTCAGAATTCTGAAAATATAATCTCAGAATTCTGGGCAAAAAGTAAGAATTCTGAGGGGGGAAAGTAGGAATTCTGAGATTAAAGTTAGAATTCTGATTTTAAATTTTAAGTCAGAATTCTCCGATTAAAGTCAGAATTCTGAAGAGAAAGTCAGCATTCTGATTTTAATATCAGAATTTTTAGGAAAAAGTCAGAATTCCAAGTTTAATGTCAGGATTCTGAAATTAAAGTCAGAATTCTCAGACTAAAGTCGGAATTCTGAAGAAAAAAAGTCAGCATACTGTTACGTGACATCATTGATGCTGTCACTGATGATGTCACTGATGATATTACCGATCTTGTACCGAAATGTCAATATCTGCGGTCCATAGATTTTTGTGACGTCAAAGTGGGGTCACAAGGCAAAAAAAGGTTGGGGACCCCTGCTTTATAGGAAACAGCATGGCACAAAGCACAGCAGCACAGAAGCAGTTGTTCAGAAATCGCCCCTAAAATGCAGCCTGGAAAACTCAATGGAAAGTGAATGGGACATACTACATCCCATTTGTCTCGCCTTGTTCCCTTTGAAGAAGTCCACCTGGGCCTGTCTTGAACTAACATCTTTCTCTCTTCTCAAAAAACAAAAACAACAACAACTAATGTTACTTAATCCTTCTCAAACTACTTTCTACAAGTGCTACTCTATTCCTTCAAAAAGTCGTACTGTAGCTGTCATAGATTGTGTTGCATAGTAGATTTCTCTTGATATCGTAAGTCGCTTTGGATAAAAACGTCTGCCAAATGACATAATGTAATGTATGCAATGTAAAGAACATTGTAACTTTATTGTCAAATTAATTGTGATTATGAACTCTGGCATGACTTTTCCTCAATGTCTCCTCCCCTCTGTGTTTTATATATGACTTACCCATGACCCAAAGTGGACCAAATAAAAGCATGAAACAGATGACAATCACTGGCTCAAAACAACTAATTTCAACAAAATGAGAAAACATCCTACAACTTGAAGACTTTTGAACAACTGCTACTGTAAAATGACCTTTGCATGTGTTACATACAGTACATGTACATACAGCGGACATCTACTGTATCTTACACCCAGCTACAAACCATATTACATTAAAACCTACTATGATAAATCCATAATTTATTCACTCAAATTATGGACTCTACTTCAGGTAGGGCATCATAGACATCACTCACTGTACAAACACAAAGTACAGCTACAGTCAACTACTACAGACACAATAAGAACTCAAGCCTATATGCACACAAAATATCATACAATACACACAAACACCATGACCACAATCTGTGTAATGGTACAGAAGTCTTTTTCCTGATTATCTTCCATTTTCTCCCCAATTGTACTTGGCCAATTCCCCCTGCTGTCCCGGTCGTTGCTCCACCCCCTCTGCTGATCTGGGGAGAGTTGTCTTCCTCCTGATAGTGAGGAGTTTCACCGACAGAACAGAGGATCACGCTCTTCCCCCCCGAACAGATGCCCCCGGCCGACCAGAAGAGGCGCTAGTGCAGTGACCAGGACTCATAGCCCGCCAGCTTCCCACCCGCAGACACGGCCAATTGTGTCTGTAGGAGCGTCTGACCAAGCCGGAAGTAACCGTTGCGGGGAATTGAACCCGGGTCTCCGCGGTGGTAGGAGAGTGCTTTTAAGTTCATTGTATTTATGAATGTTCGTCATCGTAGTAAATGAAGTCTCTGCACACCTGAGCTGAGTGTATGACCGGTGTGTCAGGGGAGAATGCAACCAAAACAATAAGGAAGCTCCCGCACACTGTCTCGCCTTCTTCTTTGGAGAAATATTTATTGGATGACATCAGACGTTTCGATCATCAGTCCTTCATGAAGTGTAGATGAAGGACTTGATGGTCTGATGCCCGAAGCGCCTGTTGTCATCCCACCCGCAGGCCCCCCTCTACTTGTGTGTGTGTGTGTGTGTGTGTGTGCGTGTGTGTGTGTGTGTGTGTGTGCTTGTGCGTATGTGTGTGCGTGTGTGTGTGTGTGTGTGTGAGTGAGTGTGTGTGAGAGAGAGAGGGAGAGAGACAGAGAGAGAGAGAAGGGGAAGCACTTGTTTTCAAAAATGGATGTGTGGCATGTTGGATGGGTAAAGGAATGCTTATGTGCAGTATGTTTGTGTGTGTATGTTGGTGTGTGTGTGTGTGTGTGTGTGTGTGTGTGTGTGTGTGTGTGTGTGTGTGTGTGTGTGTGTGTGTGTGTGTGTTTTAATGTGGTGGCAGCGTGCTGTGGATTTTGAGGCCTAAGGTGGATTGATGATAGGGCACTCCACACCTTTGATAAGTGCTGCTTGACAGAAATTCTCAACAGAAAGAAGTCTCTCTCCACACTTTCCTTTTGTGTCGCACACCTGGAGAATTAACGTTGCGGACACCATCATATATAGTCACACAATGTGATCGGACATGGATATAGATCAGTGGTTCTCAACCAGGGGGTCGGAATCCGCGGGGGGGCTCGCAAGATTATTTTGGGGGGTCGCGGGGTGATTGTCAAAAAAAAGGGAATGATGATTAAATCTCCCATACCAATGATTTAATGTATTATAGATAAAGCTATATAAACTATATATAAACTGTATAAAAAAGATTTCAGTGAGTGAGTGGAATCAGTGTGTGAATGCGTGCGCATTGGGAAGTCGTTGGTTGGGTTGGGCAGCGGCGCGCGCGGGGGGGGGAGGGGTCACGAACACCAGCTTGAAGTTTTTTGGGGATCGTGGCTTAAAAAGATGATATAGATGAAAGACTGGCAGACCAAGTTAAATAGTATGGTCACCTGAATGACTGAATACAATCACCAGGTGTTGGAAAAAATACGAAGATGTCATTAACATTGTGAAAAGAGATTGCTGATATCCTGAATATCATTGGACGGCAAACATCGGGGGGAAATATACAGGACAGGTAGGCTGTTTAGGTATCCTTGCTATGTTTATTGGTCAGACGAAGATGTTACAGTACGCTAAATAATAACCACTCGCTGGTCCACAAGATTATTCTGGATCATGGAAGTCGACTGAAGCATAAATGACAAACGTTGAGCGGCTCTTTATGCCGAGTAACACTTCTCAAAGGTGTGGAGCGTCCCACCATAAATCAGCCTGTAGTCCTGGAGCGCCGATGTGGTTAGAAGAGCTCAATGCAACATGGGTGCCTGAGAGCGCAGCCATATGAGTGGGACTTTACCTTCGGCATCCTGAACTGTCTCGATGGCTTCTATGGCCTCAATGGTAGCTGAAGGATGGGCAAACAGAAAGAACAGAGGAGAGAAGGAAGGAAAGAGAGAGAAGAGGAAGAATAAAGGATGACGGAAGAGAGCAAGAGAGCGAGAAAGAGAGAGAGAGAGAGAGAGAGAGAGGAGTGTGTGTGTTACTCATGCAAGCCCCTCAGAGCAGCACTGAGGCCATGGCAGGTTCAGGGGGCGCCTGGTGTTAGCATGTCCGATAGCTGGCGTTAGCTCACTCACATGCATGTGCGCGCGCACGCACACACACACACACACACACACACACACACACTCGCGCACGCACGCACACACGCACGCACACACACACACACACACGCACACACACACAGCAGGCTGTTAGTAGCCTCAGCGCCAGTGAGGTGAGGTGGAGAGAGTGAGTGGTTCAGTGAGGCAGAGGGATGAGCAGAGAAAACCAACAGAGGAAGAGAAGAGAGGGAGGGCACTGAAGAACGGCTCAAAACAGAGAGAGACAGAGAGGAGGAGAGGGAGAGAGAGAGAGTGTACTTGCATGTGTTTCTATCTGTATATAATGTTTCTTGATAACACTCACCATTCTGCAGGGTCTGCTTGCCCCCAGACAGCACTCCGCTGGGCAGCATGCCTGTAGGGGTCAGTCCCTTCAGGGTCAGCACATTCTCACTCTCCTCTCTGAGAGAGGGAGAACGAAGGAGAGGGGGGAGGGGGAGGGAGAGAGAGAGAGAGAGAGAGAGGGGGAGGGAGAGAGAGAGAGAGAGAGGGAGAGAAGGGGAGAGAATGAACGACAAAAAGGAATTACAGAGAATTACACACTTCCCCATACTGTGCCGCTGCAAACTGGAACAGAAAAGGATAGCAGTTTGGTAACTGATGAATTTCTGCAGAACTTAGTGGAAATATCCTCTGTATAGAGAGCCAAAGTCCCTCCCTTCCGGTCGGGCCCTATGCGAACCAGTCGCCGAAAAACAAAAATGGTGAACGGCGAGAGACAATCATTTTTTGATCCCGTTTGAATTGTGCCATGAGGTACACATAATGAGGTTTGGCAATTTGCAAGTCAAGAAAGTCACAGTTTGTTGTAAAACTGTTGCACTAGAAGTTATAAATCAGAAAGACTACATACAACCAGTCGCATAAGTAACGTGTGTTGGTGTGACATATATCGTGCGAGACGAGAGATGCAGTTGATTGAGCGGTTTCATCCTAAACTAAATGTTACGTTTCAGTTTTACGACTGACTGCGACTTTCTTGACATGCAAAGTTATCTTTTAAATTGACTAAATTTATATGTGGACTTCATGTCACAATTCAAACGGGATAAAAAAAAACTATTGTCTCTTCAGACAATACTTCAGCACCATTCATATTTTGTTCG
>NC_139634.1:20037004-20042004 GCF_964638095.1 Poromitra crassiceps
GACCTTTCTTTCTTGTGTTTGTATCCACTCTTGGATGAGGACTCATATTCCTGAGTAATTCAATAGCAGTGCATTTCTGCTTTTTGGGTGTGTTCAGTACGTGTGTGTGTTCAGTACGTGTGTGTGTGTGTGTGTGTGTGTGTGTGTGCATGTGTGTGTGTGTGTGTGTGTGTGTGTGTGTGTGTGTGTGTGTGTGTGTGTGTGTGTGTGTGTGTGTGTGTGTGTGTGTGTGTGTGTGTGTGTGTGTGTGTCTGTGTCTGTCAGTCTGAGACCTTTGTTGTTGTAGACATCCAGGTAGTTTGGAGCAGAGAATATGGTGATGAGGGAGGGGAAACCTGTAGTCTGGCTCTTCCTGTACATACGGTACCTGTGGAAGGAGAGGAAAAACAAACCACCCACATTAGAGCTACTCATATAAAACATGATATGTCAGAAAAATTAGACTACTTGCTAGACTATAGATAGACTACTTCAGAGTACCCTATAAAGCAGACAGTGTCTGGTTGCACACTGACTTCATGCAAAGATTTTGAGTGTTGATTACTCCTCTTAAATGGATTTGTAGAGTCAAGTTTGGGATTTATTTGGATATTCCAATCTCCTCCACAGATCAAAGTACCTGATGATTCTTGGACCAATAAATTAAATATTCTCTTAACTCATTGAGTGCCAAGGACGTCGATCGACGTCAAAGTAAATAGTGACGTAGAGTGCCAAGGACGTCGATCGACGTCAAATGCGTTTTTTGACGGTGGGACGTGGATCAAAGCCTCAGGCATCTCCTGTACCAATATGGGAGCTATTGAAGGTGTATAACCTATTTTACAGACTCATTAGGTGGCGACAGTGCTCTCCAGATTAGAGAAAGGTCCGGAAAACAGCTGGAAAAACCCCCGTGATCAAAGAGATACCGCTCATGCTGCAGCCAGAGCCATATAGATTGCTCTGTCTGCAGCTGACGGCTGCGAACAGCAGTCAATCCACGCACACAACTGAGCCCCCCCTCTGCCTCTGTCTGTCTGTCTGCATAGTTTATCCACACGATTAGCCGCCAGAAAGGCAGCACCCGATGCCGAAGGGCCAAACCTTCCCCTGCAGTCCGGTTTGGCATTTCCGTATCGCGCTGGGAACAAAAACGGAGCGGTCCGAAAATAGAGTGGGTGCGTGTTGGCTATGTGTTAGTGTGGGGAGGAGTTTGCAGCTGAGGGGGGGAGGGGGGGAGAGGGGGGTGGGGCACGCAGGGCATCACACAACTACACCACGTCACTACATCAGAAAATATTATCTTCAGACTCAGTGAATGTGCTTGAAATGCTTCATTTCACAAAAGGCGGAATATCTCAGCTAATAATTTGAAACGCCTGTATTTGCTCAAAACGACCTATCTTCTCCGGCTCATAACTAAAGAAGGGAAAATGGTATCAATAAACTTTTTTTTGCTGATGATACAATAGAGCCAGCTCGTTCTTTGTGCATGTTCGGTGTTTACATAGTAATATCACACAATATTCTGTGGGCCTCGAGAAATCACTGAAAATGCTCTGAAAACTCTGGCACTGGGAGCGTCCGTTCTCCAAAAGTGGCTGGCACTCAATGAGTTAATAAAGCTTCTATCATGGGCTGGAGGCATATACACATTCAACATTGTAAGTAACTTCCCTGTTATCTATTTTGCCCTTAACCAAAATATAGCGGCCTTCCTTGTCTTTAACACGTTCACTGCCATTGGCGAGTCAACTCGTCAAGCAGAAACCAACGGTTGACTGCCAATGGCGAGTCAACTCGTCCAAATTTTTTTTTTTTTTTTTTTGACGGTGGGGACGTTGATCTACCCCTTTTACATCTCCTATATAAATATGGGAGCCACCGAACGTGTACAACCCATACCACCGACCCACTAAGTGGCGACAGTGCTCTCCAGACTAGAAAAAGCAGAGCCAAAACTGCAGGGGAACGCGCGAGGAAACCATTCTCATACTGTAAAATGGATTGGCGAAAACGCTTTCGCTTTCGCGCATTATCGCGCTGGGAGCTGGCGGTGGGGGATTGCAAATTTGCATAATAGATTATGGGTGCAACACACTTTGAAACACCGGCAGAAAGCCCACAATCGCACGCAGCTTCATTCCAGCTGAGCTCACAACCGAAACGAACGAGCCCCATGCAGACTCGCCCAAAGAGCAGCCGCCAGCAGCCAGGCAGCACAGACAGGCAGAGCCTCGCTTGTACCGCTGCAGCCACAGAGGGAGGAGAACACACATGGAGGGAGGAGTTTGAAGGAGAGGGGGGTTTCCTGCTGCTATGGAGGAAATTACTGTTCAAAACTATTGTTTAGATGTCTGACGTCTTACGCCAAAAATAAATGGTTAAAGTGACTGTTCTATCGAATTTCACAAAAAGCCATTTATCTCAGCTTAAATTTTCAGACGCTGAAACCATGCTGTATTCTACTGCTAATGCCTACATAACTACTAACTCTACAAACTAACTCTTTTAGACAGAGAAAGCACACATTCTATTAGTTCTTTTGAGATAATTTGTGTTCACAAAATCTTAGCAGAAAAGAATCCTCGGCTCTTGAAAGATGAGCCAGAATCCTCAAAAAAAACCGTTGGCAGAAGCTACCTACAGTATTGAAAAAACGGCTGGCAGTGAATGTGTTAATTTGAGTTGTCAATTGAAAATTCACCCTATTTGGAATCAGTATGGCCACGCCCCTCTTACGTCCCGAAATGTGGGAGGAGTAAAATGTAAAACCCATCTTTTTCAACTTTTCATGCTCTAAATCAGTGAGATGTGTCTCTTGCCAAAAGGCCACTTGTATCTTTTCCCTTTTCATTTTAGCAATCACTTTACTTCTTTTCACTGGATTATGTAACCCACACTGACTTCATAAGAACATATTACTGTGTCCAAAATACACATTCTATATGTTATGCACAAGTTATGGACATGATTTATGTCGGGAACCTTTGAACCTTCGAAACTTTATCATCCAATACCATCATGAATTGCAAACTTTGTCCATTGTATACATGAGCAATGACATTTTAAAATAACTCAGTACCTGATTCTATACACAGAAAAGCATTGAAAACAGGTGACCATATTTGTATTGAAGGTACTTTTTTCAAATCAGCCCTTGGCAGGTGAGCCTTTTTTCTTCTTCTTTTTGGACACAGCATAATCATAGATAGGTTACCCAGCATTGTGTTAAGACCAATTCAAATTAGTGTGGGTTAGCAGCTCAGAAACAAGACTTTTGCATCTGGCCTGAAATTGAGTTCAGATTCAAACCAATAGGCACCATCAGACCTGGTCATCTCTTCATGACAAACAATGCCTAGAACCCACTGTGAGGGTGAGTGAAGGAAACAAACAATGCTAAGAACTCACTGTGAGGGTGAGTGCAGTCTTAATGCTAAGAACTCACTGTGAGGGTGAGTGAAGTCTTAATGCTAAGAACCCACTGTGAGGGTGAGTGAAGTCTTAATGCTAAGAACTCACTGTGAGGGTGAGTGCAGTCTTAATGCTAAGAACTCACTGTGAGGGTGAGTGCAGTCTTAATGCTAAGAACTCACTGTGAGGGTGAGTGCAGTCTTAATGCTAAGAACTCACTGTGAGGGTGAGTGCAGTCTTAATGCTAAGAACTCACTGTGAGGGTGAGTGCAGTCTTAATGCTAAGAACTCACTGTGAGGGTGAGTGAAGTCTTAATGCTAAGAACCCACTGTGAGGGTGAGTGAAGGAAACAAACAATGCAAAGAACTCACTGTGAGGGTGAGTGAAGCAAACAAACGATGCTAAGAACTCACTGTGAGGGTGAGTGAAGTCTTAATGCTAAGAACTCACTGTGAGGGTGAGTGAAGGGTGAGTGAAGTCTTAATGCTAAGAACTCACTGTGAGGGTGAGTGAAGTCTTAATGCTAAGAACTCACTGTGAGGGTGAGTGAAGGGTGAGTGCAGTCTTAATGCTAAGAACTCACTGTGAGGGTGAGTGAAGGGTGAGTGAAGTCTTAATGCTAAGAACTCACTGCGAGGGTGAGTGAAGGACACATGTGGAGCCTTTCCCCCCAAAATGACTGAGGCCATTCATTCCCGTCCAAAGAAGCAGAAGGGCTCAGAGCAGCCAAATGTCAGGAAGCCATTAAATGAAATGGTGTTCCCTTTTAAGCCGAAAGGACTGAGCCATGTCAGGCAGCAGCTTACCCCGCGTCCTGCGCCTCGTGCGCTCGGATGATTGACAGCAGGTTGTTGGTCTGTAGGAACTCGCACACCGCCGGGTAACTGGGAGGGGGGGAGAGAGGGAGGGAGACAGAGAGAGAGAAAGAGTGTGAGGGGGAGACAGAGAGGGGGAGAGGGAGGGAGAGAGACAGAGAGAAGGAGGGAGACAGAGAGAAGGAGGGAGACAGAGAGAGAGAGAGGGAGGGAAAGAGAGTGAGGGGAGATAGAGAGGGAGAGAGGTGGAGGGGAGAGAGGGAGGCAGACAGTGAGAGGGAGAGGACAGAGAGAGGGGGAGAGAGAGGGAGGGAGTGAGGGAGGGAGAGAGAGAATTGGAATGGAGAAAGGAAAAAGGGTAGACATATTCAAATTATCCAGTAAAAACCACTTTGCATAAAGCAACATGTTCGAGATCCATCATCATATCAGAAATGTCAATCAAACATGAGAGCAAGTGCTGTAAACAAGCAAGTGCTGTCTGAAGACTGGCACTTTGAGACAGGACGTGTTAATCTGGATGCCATGTGGTGTTCAGACCAGCAGAGGGCATCGCTGAGCCCAGGCAGAGCGGAGTGAGGGGGGGGGGGGGAGTGCTTATGGTGGCTGTGGTGCTGTGTGTGGGGGCAGAGTATAGTATAGTTGGTCGATTGATGCTGCGTCGGCTAAAACAGAAAATCACCGCGCTCGCCACGCACAATGTATCACAACACACACACACACACACACACACACACACACACACACACACACACACACACACACACACACACTCACACACACAC
>NC_139634.1:20044504-20052004 GCF_964638095.1 Poromitra crassiceps
ATGGGATTTTTGAATGGGTTTTTGGCGCGATGCTTCTAATAAGGTCTCTGGACAACGCAAGCTTAATCAAACGCAAACCAATGTTCAGTAGGATAATCTTCACACATGAGGACCACTTTTATGAGTTTTTAAGCTTTTACGTGCCGTTAAAAGGGCGGCTAGCTAGCAAACGGCTAAATGAGACTACACTGTTGAGTCGACGGGGGTATTATATACGTCAATAACGTCATCACTTCAAAGGATGAACACGGAAATTCTCTTTCCCTCACCTGGTTCAGCCCGGGGTAATCCGTGCACAGCAGCGCACACATCAACAACAGTCCAGGTTGAGTGGTGACGTGACGGGGAAGCCTATGTGTAGTTCTGGATTAGCTTAGCTCGAGCTTTTTACTTCTAGGGCTCGCATTTACGCTTCAAAACTCATGAAAGTGGTCCTCATGTGTGAAGATTATCCCGCTGAACACTGGTTCGCGTTTGATTAAGCTTGCGTTGCCCACAGACCTTATTTGAAGCATCGCGGCAAAAACCCATTCAAAAATCCCATAGGCAGAAACAGTGAAGAACCAGGAAGTCCGAGACTACCGCGTTCCGACTACAAAAATACGTCATCCCTGCGGCTCTCTATTCCCAGCTGCAGCTTGCAATCCATATATGACGTTACTCCATACGGGCGGCCATTAAATTCAAATGAATCATTTTTATTCTCTAAAACAGATAAATATCATCAGTGTATATCAAGCTAAGCTACATACAGCTAACTACAGAGAGTGAACCATGGAAGTGACCTGGATGTACTTATTTTCTTCTTTTTCTTCTTCTTCTTCTTCTTCTTCTTCTTCTTCTTCTTCTTCTTCTTCTTCTTCTTCTTCTTCTTCTTCTTCTTCTTCTGTTTGGTTTTACGGTGGAACAGGAGAATAAGCTATTTACAAGACATAAACACAGGCATTTCACATGCCCTGTTTCCTCGTTTTGAGGTCGCAGTTCAAGCTGATTATCGTTTCTGCTGATGCTAATCAAACCAAAGTTGTCAGGGTGACTTAAACATCATATTTAAAGCTGGAAATAAGGTCCAGGGTGTAAAAAACCGGGATTTTCCTTTAATACTGTTATAGAGAACTGTTAACTAAGAATACGGTGTTATAATCTGTTATAGAGCACACCACACAGACTGTTAACTAAGAACACAGTGTTATAAGACTGTTATAGAGCACACAGGCTGTTCACGAACACAAGAATGCGACCGACACGGGAAGCACGCAAGAAAAAGAGGGAGAGGATATTAAAATCAATGCATATTGTCTAATATCGATCGCAGCCGCCTGAATCGAATCGTATCTAAACAGCATTGTGGCAGATTTTGGGATATCGGCAAATATCGAATCATTGTCAAATGAATCGATATAATATCGTATCGTGATCAAGCTTGTGATTCCCACCCCTACACCTGACCAAGCCGGAGATAACACGGGGGTTTGAGCCTGCGACCGTCATGTTGGTAGGCAGGGAATCTACCGCTGCACTACCCGCACCCCCCACTTACCAGAATTGAAATATGGAAAACATGGGGGGGAATGGGAGGGAATAGTGCTTACATTAAAGTATATTTCATTATTTTAAGAACTTTGCTTGCAGAAACACTTGAATGTGATCCGCTGTGGGGTTTTCAATAGTGTGAGTGGTGAATGACTGACAGGCAACAACACCTGCATAAGAGAAAACATCCTATTTTTACTGCAGATTTTGTGCAAAATCTGATCCAAATGAAAGCGTGAAGCGGCTGTAGGCCCCTGTGATGTGATAGCCCTTTGATTTGGCAGAAAGTCAACACTGCCACGTCTTTAAAGCACATCTCACACACGGCGTTACAATGCATCTGACACAAAACAATATCACAGGATTAAAATAGCTGAGAAGAGATAGGAGAGGAGATGGAGGAGGGAGTGAGGGAGGGGGGTTGATGTTGGAGGAGAGGGAGAGGAAGATGGTTTTATGGTTTTATAAAGAAGGAGAGATCGATAGGGGAGACATGAGAAAGGGAGAGAGGGAGAGGAAGAGAGAGCTGCGAGAGGGAGAGAGAGGGGGAGAGAGAGCGGGAAAGAGAGTGGGGGAGAGAGAGGGGGGGGGGGAGAGAGAGCGGCAGAGAGATAGCCGTGAGGAACATGAGAACAACACATACACACAGTAAATCAAAGCCAGTATTGTGACTATCACCGTACAGTAGCCAGCATTTGTGTGTGTGTGTGTGTGTGTGTGTGTGTGTGTGTGTGTGTGTGTGTGTGTGATGGCGAGTGTGTTTGTCAACCTCTCCATCTGCCTTGTGTGGAGCGAGAGCTCATTATTGCTAGTCCACCAGTGTCAGTTCATTCCTCTCCGTCTCACACACGCACACACACACACACACACACACACACACACACACACACACACACACACACACACACACACACACACACACACACACACACACAAACACCGAAGACACTTGTGCATGCATGCACATATACAGTCATTGTGCGCACACACCCACACACACACACACACGGACACACACACATGCACGCACGTGCGCGCATACACACACACACACACACACACACACACACACACACACACACACACACACACACAGAACACACTTGTACATGCATGCATATACAGTCACATGCATGCACACACACACACACACACACACAAACACTGAAGACACTTGTGCATGCATGCACATACAGTCATTGTGCGCACACACACACACACACACACACACATGCACGCACGTGCGCGCATACACACACACACACACACACACACACACACACACACACACAGAACACACTTGTACATGCATACATATAGTCACATGCATGCACACACACACACACACACACATACAGACACACACACACTTGTGGTACACACACACACACAGCAGATGGTAATTGAGGGCGCCCACTATTCGCCATGAGCACCAGGGGAAATTATCTTCCTCGTCCCTTGGCCAATCAGAGACAGAGGCGTAAGTCCCTGAGCCAATCATTAAGGGCCAAATTAATTCGCAGCTAATCACCCGCACTCGGACAGGGCAATGCAACTTGCTGGCAGAGGAGAGAGAGAGAGAGAGAGAGAGAGAGAGAGAGAGAGAGAGAGAGAGAGATTCCTTAATTTTATGAATTGTACCTTTTTCCTTTTCTTTTGACAGAAATATCATGTCACTGATGCTTTGGAAATATTGTATTTGTTACATTCATGCCAATAAAGTGAATTGAATTGAAAATTGAGAGAGACAGAGAAAGAGATGGATGGCAGGAAATAGGAGAGGAAAGGAGAGGAGTGGAGGAGAGGGGGCGAGGAGAGGAGAGGAGAGGAGAGGAGGAGGAGAGGAGGCGAGAGGAGAGGGGAGGAGGCAAGGAGAGGACAGGTGGAGAGGAGGGGAGAGGAGAGCCCTCCATTCAATGGAAAGGAATTGCATAAAGATTCTCCATTCTTTAGGATCGAGTTGTACAATTTCTACAACCCAGGTCGCACAGGTTACTTGAAAAAGCCCTTGGAGCCTAGTATGACATGACACATCCACTACCACCTTGCCTCAAATATGCCTCAGATTGAGGGCGATGAAAATACCTGGTGCGCTACTCAGAACAGTCTGCATGAGCGCCTGCCTGGCCAATCATGGCACTTGAATGCTGCATAGGGTGTGCTCTGCCCCCTAGTGCAGTGGGATCCAGAATAACGCAGGGAAGAGAGATAGAGGAAGAGGAAACACTACTCACATTCTTGTTTGAAGGTGAAATATTCTGTCAGATGTCTACATTCATGGTTTCCCCGTAGAAGAAAGAGCGTCTTTGGGTAGAGGATTTTCAGCGACCACAGGTACAACACACACTGAGGACCAGGGAGGAGAAAGCAGTAAAACATTTTTTTTAAACAAAGCCATGGAAAATTACACTAAACAGAAAAAAAACTGTTAAAAAGTCAGATTCAGTACTGTAGTATTGTTAGCCTAAATAGCTGTTTTGCGAAAATGAAATGAACTAGTCATATCTTAATAATAGGGCAGCATTCGGCCCGGGCCGACAATCCATCAAATGAGCATGCTCAGAATGCCACCCTATTATAGTAGTAGATTGTAATTGCTCGAGTGACATCACATGTGACATCATCACTGATGACATCACTCAGTCACAATTGCTCGAGTGACATCACTGATGACATCATCATCGAGTGTTCGAGTGGCATCACCAATTCCATACATGAGTCCTCTCGCCGATTTTATTCCATTTCCTCCCCAATTGTACTTCGGCAATTATTCCCCCTGCTGCCCCAGTCGCTGCTCCACCCTCTGCTGATCTGGGGAGAGCCGAAACTAGCACCATGCTTCCTCCGAGACATGAGCAGTAGCCAGCCGCTTCTTTTCACCTGACAGCGTGAGCCTCACCGGTAGGACGTAGCACGTGGGAGGTATCACGCTATCGCAACCAGTTCCCTTCCCTTTGAACAGGCGCCCCGACCGACCAGAGGAGGCGCTAGTGCAGCGACCAGGACAATACCCTCAATCCGGCTTCCCTCCCGCAGACACCAGGCAATTGTGCTTGTATGGACGCCCGACCAAGCCGGCAGTAACACGAGGATGCGAACGTGCAAAATTCCATACATGAGTGATATCATCAGTGATTTATGACAGACACTGAAGATGTCGCTCATCCCCAGTGATGTCACAGACAACTGATTATGTCAATTGAGCAGTGCAGTGTGTCCAATGTAAGGCTCAAAGCTCCATGTCTGCCAAAGCCAAAATCTATACTGTAGATATGCATGTGAAAAAATAAAAAACTAATAAAAAATAAAAAAGTTTTCAAGTTGCGTTGACAGTGATTGGAAATGGTTGTTGGTTCATCTTGGATGTAAAAAAAAAAAGAAAGGGAAAAAAAGAAAGAAAAATAACACATCAAAATCACATATTGTCCCACATTCCTCCATTCTTGCAGTCTTATCCTGGGGCGCGCCCTGCAAATGGTTCCGGAGGTGTTCTCTCACCTTGCTCCAGCAGCATCCCTGCTCTACATTACAATATGTCCCCTATCTCTGTGCCCTTCATAAGGCCCTATCTCTGTGCCCTTCAAGTGTGCTGGGAAGGTGGCCTAAATCTGGCTCCCTCCCCACCGCACTCAAATATTCCATGTGGGTGGTTTCCCTTATGTCCCGTTTGTAACGTGGTGGCTCAGCAAACTCAACGGTAAAGCATATGTTTGCATTGTTGGATTCAAGACACACTCATAAACTCTCCTCAGCTGTGTGTCTTAAGAAACCAGAAAAGTCTATAATTATGTCCAGACTTAGATTGGAAACTATCCTCCCATTAGTTCCCATTCATTCATAAGCAGTGTGTTATACAGTATAAATATTTGTGAGTGCTAACCTTGAAACTCAACCGTTCCCTATATCTGTAAAGTCCTATAGGAGGGTACAGGTTGTTAAGTATATACTGAGTACTTAGTGAATACTGGTCTCAATAATAGATGGTCTCTGTCCATGATTATTCGATTGCTTCACTTTGGTATAATGTATAATAGGCAGATTGTCAATGCCAATCTCAGTACTCAAGTAGGCCTACCAATTACCAAATCAAATACAGCATAATTGTAGTGATGCCAAACCTCAATGATGAAAAACTCCTTGTCCATAGAAAGTGTACAACAGACTTGAACACAATATAGAATATTGATTCTATGTGTAGAACAAGCTTACCACATTTGTGTGCAAATAACCAGTCAGTAAGACTATGTACAAGAGGATAAGAGGTATGCATAAGAGGTGAGCTCCTAACCTCGATACTGAAGTAGCCCCTGTCCACATAGTCCCCCAGGAAGAGGTAGCGTGTGTTGGCCGGAGAACCTCCCACTTCAAACAACTTCATCAGGTCAAAGAACTGGCCGTGGATATCTCCGCACACTGTGGAGACAGACCGCACAGAGCAATGTTATAGGGTCATCAGCACGACGGGTACGTGCCACATGCACACACAGTTCAAATTCTTAAAGTGTGAACATCTGTGCTACAGTAGCTCCATATGGCCAGCTCCGAATCAGGAGGGGTGCATCTCTCCTGTCTGCTGATTTAGGAATATAATTTATCCATCTCTCCTGTCTGCTGATTTAGGAATATCATTTATCCATCTGTCCTGTCTGCTGATTTAGGAATATCATTTATCCATCTCTCCTGTCTGCTGATTTAGGAATATCATTTATCCATCTCTCCTGTCTGCTGATTTAGGAATATCATTTATCATCTCTCCTGTCTGCTGATTTAGGAATATCATTTATCATCTATCCTGTCTGCTGATTTAGGAACATAATTTATCCATCTCTCCTGTCTGCTGATTTAGGAATATAATTTATCATCTATCCTGTCTGCTGATTTAGGAACATCATTTATCCATCTCTCCTGTCTGCTGATTTAGGAATATCATTTATCATCTATCCTGTCTGCTGATTTAGGAACATCATTTATCCATCTCTCCTGTCTGCTGATTTAGGAATATCATTTATCATCTATCCTGTCTGCTGATTTAGGAACATCATTTATCCATCTCTCCTGTCTCCTGATTTAGGAATATCATTTATCTCTCCTGTCTGCTGATTTAGGAACATCATTTATCATCTCTCCGGTCAGCTGATTTAGGAATATCATTTATCATCTCTCCTGTCTGCTGATTTAGGAACATCATTTATCCATCTCTCCTGTCTGCTGATTTAGGAATATAATGTATCATCTGTCCTGTCTGCTGATTTAGGAATATCCATCTGTCCTGTCTGCTGATTTAGGAATATAATTTATCATCTCTCCTGTCTGCTGATTTAGGAACATAATTTATCCATCTGTCCTGTCTGCTGATTTAGGAATATAATTTATCCATCTGTCCTGTCTGCTGATTTAGGAATATCATTCATCCATCTCTCCTGTCTGCTGATTTAGGAATATCATTTAAACTTGAAACGTATCCGCCTGACAAAGAAAATACACAAATATGAAGAAAATATGAAAGAACGCTGCCAGAATCCTTGTAAAATACCTTTCTCAAAGAATCCAGTGCACTCATTTTGATGGCTTCCTTTGTGCCATTACACCTTCTGTCAATAAGAGTGCCTCAGGGCTGTGAATGGTCCTCTCTTATAGCATCTACAGTATATATATATATCTATATAATATTCTAGGCCAAAATGTGTCAAATGCAAATCTTTGTCTGCACTTTCAGTCCATGTCATAGTTGGTAGCGGTTTGCTGGGTGGTTAAGTTGGGGTGCCAGTCAGAGTCTAGTCTGACAAAATATAATATTGTTCAACCAGCAAAACCTTACAAAAGAACTGATATCAGGTATCAATCCTTTACCTACCAGTGCAAACAACAGCACCCCTTCTGTAGCCATTTTGCGAAGGCCTGTCTGTCTGTCTGTCTGTCTGTCTGTCTGTCTGTCTGTCTATCTGTCTGTCTGTCTGTCCGCCTGCC
>NC_139634.1:20054504-20067004 GCF_964638095.1 Poromitra crassiceps
TAGGGTTAGGTTATAGGGTTCAGGTTAGGGTTTAGGGTTAAGGTTGATCCTAGAGTTGACCCTAGAGATGACTTTGGGTGACTCAGTGGGAGTCAAAAACCTTCGCTGACTAAATTATTCTTATAAAAAACGTCTCCAGCTTCCAACACGCGCCCGTTCCTACAGCGTACCTGTGACCGGTGCTTCGATGTCCAGCATGGTGCGCTCTTGGCGCAGGATGGCGGCGCCCTCGTCGATGATGCGCAGGGCCACCGCCTCCTCCAGACGGCCCTCCTTGGTGAGGTGAGCCTTCAGCAGGTCCACCCGCGGCCGGCCCTCCGCATCAAACACCTCCTTCATGCTCAGCCGGTGGGCCAGGGGGAAGGGGACCGCTGCAGGGGAGGGGGGAAGGGGAGGGAGGAGAGAGGGTGGAGGAGAGATGGAAGAATGAGCGATAGATGGAAATAGAATACAGGCGAGAAATTGATGGGGAAGGGGAGAAAAGAGATTGGATGGATGGATGGATGGATGGATGGAGAGATGAGTGAAGGCAGAGAGAAAGACATGACTAATTGATATTTCCTGTATTCTTCAACAAGCCCCGCCTACTGTACAAACGTCAGAGGTCCTCGGGCCTCGCCCTTATCCTGATCACAATTCTGTTGCAGGATTTGAGGGTTGAGGGTTTTTGCCCCTCCTCGTTTCATCCCTTGTATAAGTCACAATGTAGTAAAAATCGAATATCAATCTTTTCAATGTAATATTTAATTGAAGACTAAAGTAAAATATCTGTAGTTGCATTTGGATTGCTGCAGTCCCTTTCCAACCAAAAATAGTTTTGACTACGGAGAGACGATGCGATCGTGGATCTGCAGCAGTGTAATTGTTTGAATCGTGAGACGATAGCTATCACTGCACAATTTGTGGGCAAAGAAAAGTGAAAAACAGCACAGACCGTAACTGTGTGATGACCAGAGGTGAAAGACATAAAGTTATGTGACCTACATTTATCTAGCTAGCTAACTTTTCTCTTCTTTTTTAAAAAGAGTATGCCATAGTTTAACTTGGCTAAGGTTCCATGTGGTGTTCTGTGTGTCTCTTTCTCTCTCCCTGAAATGATATAACATTTGGCAAGCTATCTAGCAGAGCTACAGTGAGATGATTTCAACAGTTTAATAAAGATAATAGCCTCCTGTTAGCAGTGTCAGCACAGCAGAGCAGCAGCAACAAGGATGCCAAAACCAAAGGAGGATAGTGTTAGAGCAGTGTTTCCCAAACCAGGGGTGCGTCACCGTGCGTGTACACCTATGGTACTTGAGCAGCTTGCAAGGGGTAGGCTACTTGGAAAGATTGGGGATTACATTTTATTTGCAAAATGATAAAAACTATATTCCAAGTAATTTCATATGCCCACCTTGGTGAAACTGATGACTTTTTCCAATTGTCCAAACTGTCAGAATGATGTCAGATGTGTTAGAGAGGCCTACTAAAAGTTTGATATGAGTTTAATAGAACAGATTTAGGAGAATCATCGACACGCATGAGTGAGGGGGCACTATTGGCATGGCAAAAAGCTCAGGTACAGGAGACAAAAAAAGGTTGGGAACCACTGTAGAGAATATCAAAGAATTATGATATTCAAAATGAAGTTACGCAGACAGCGGATAGCTCTCCTGTGTTTACAGCATCTCTTTAATGAATTTGGGTTCTTTAATTTAGCATTGAGAATCAGGTATCACAGTATATATACAAACTGAATATGGTATATAAAAATATGTAAGTGCAGCAAATGGCGTATTAAAAAAATACCCCATTAACATTTTGCCCCCGCCACATACACAAAGTTAGGAGCTGTTGGAGTTATCAGGGCTGCCCGGCTCTGTCCTGCACTAATGTCTCTCTGCCTCTGTTCTGCAGTAATGTCTTTCTTACATAATGAAGGCCCCCAGGGCGCTGCTGGAGAGGGGGGTTGACTGACGACGGGAGTGATACAGCAAGAGTGCACAGCTGCACATGAGTAGTCACATACACACAGAGAGAGAGACACACTGCAGACACACACATACACGCACATACACACACACACACACACACACACACACACACACACAGGCACACACACACACACACACAGGCACACATACACGCACACGCACACGCACACGCACACACACACACACACACACACACACACACACGCTAGTCTATCGACTAGCTTGGAGTGATAGCCTATTAAAATACAAATGTATGCTCTCCGCTGCAAGAGCCTCCTACCTATCAGATCTTATTAACACTAATAAAAATAATCCTAAATTTTTATTTGACACGGTCGCAAATCTTACTCGCAAACCATCCCCCAATACAAACTCTCCATTTACAGCTAATGATTTCCTTGACTTCTTTAACCGTAAAATTATCTGTATTAGAGATGAAATTAGCAACTCTCTATTACTCACAAAGGGTGCTAACCCCTTTCCTAGCCCTGTCCTTAGAACCTTAGACGAGAGTACTATACTCTCGAATTTTGAGACTATCTCCCTAAATGCACTTTCAAAAATTGTACTTTCATCTAAATCCACAACCTGTTTATTCGACCCTCTCCCTGCAAAGTTGATTAAGGAACTCCTTCCAATACTAGGCCCCCCTTACTTAACATTATCAATAGCTCCCTCTCCTCTGGCACTGTCCCTGCCTCCTTCAAATCTGCTGTGATCAAACCTCTACTTAAAAAGCCAAACCTTGATTCTGAGGTTCTTAACAACTTCAGGCCAATCTCAAATCTCCCCTTCCTCTCTAAAGTTCTTGAAAAAGTAGTCTCAACACAATTAACTGACTACCTCTCGCATAATAAACTTCTCGATCCCTTTCAATCTGGTTTTAGATCACTCCATAGTACTGAAACTGCTCTTACAAAAGTAACCAATGACCTTCTCCTCGCGTCCGACTCTAATTTCTCCTCTCTTCTCATTTTATTAGACTTAAGCGCAGCCTTCGATACAATCGATCATAAGATCCTCCTAGACCGCTTATCTAACTACGTAGGTATCCGGGGCACTGCCCTATCCTGGCTAAAGTCATATTTGTCTGATAGGACACATTGTGTCTCATATAAAAATATCATGTCCACTTTCTCCTCAGTGAAGTTTGGTGTACCGCAGGGATCAGTCCTGGGTCCCTTACTCTTTGGAGTTTACTTACTGCCTCTTGGCGAAATTTTCCGTAGATATGGCATTGACTTTCACTGTTATGCCGATGATACCCAAATTTATATACCAATTAGACCAGACGATCGCTCTAAACTCGCTAATCTTGAATCCTGCTTAATCGCTGTTACAGACTGGATGTCAAATAATTTCTTACGACTAAACGCCAACAAAACTGAACTACTAGTTGTTGGCCCAAAAACCCAACTTCCATTTCTCACTGATCTTAGTCTGAACATTGAGAACTGCGTAATTACTCCAAACTCAAAGGTGAAAAACCTAGGTGTTACCTTTGATCCTACTCTGTCATTCGATGCTCACATTAAGGATATCACTAAAATAGCTTTCTTTCATCTCCGCAATATTTCAAAGATCCGTCCCTTGCTAAATGCAACGGATGCCGAAACCTTAATACACGCCTTTGTTTCATCTAGACTCGACTACTGTAACGTCTTATTCTCTGGCCTTCCACTTTGTAGCACAAATAAATTACAACTCGTGCAAAACGCCGCTGCTAGAATTCTAACTAGAACTAAGAAGTTTGATCATATAACTCCGGTCTTAATCTCCCTCCACTGGCTCCCAATTCAGGCCAGATCAGACTTTAAGGTGCTTCTGTTAACCTATAAATCCCTGCATGGGCTCGCACCTCCGTACTTATCTGAGCTAATCATTCCCTATGTTCCCACGCGTACTCTCCGCTCACAGGACGGTAATTATCTTACCGTCCCTAAAATTAAGAAAAAATCAGCAGGTAGCAGAGCATTCTCTTACCGTGCTCCACATCTTTGGAACCAGCTTCCTCTGTCAGTTAGGGAAGCTGGCTCCATTGAAATCTTCAAAACTAGACTCAAAACCCATTTATTCTCCCAATCATTTGGCTGTGCTTGATAGTTGTGCTTGATGATGTCATTCTTTAGAAATATTTATTAGCTCTTGAGTACATACAATCCTGAATTGCTGAGCGGGCTGTCTCAAGCCAGCAATATCATTATAAACTTAGACTTGACCTAATTTAATAATATGGCATCAGCCGATCCAGTAGCTCAGATATAAAATCAAATAGCTGATGAATAAACTTAGTCCTGAACTGCTGAGCGGGCTGTCTCAAGCCAGCAGTATCAGTATAAACATAGACTTGACCTAATTTAATAATATGGCATCAGCCGATCCAGTAGCTCAGATATAAAATCAAATAGCTGGTGAATAAACTTAGTCCTGAACTGCTGAGCGGGCTATCTCAAGCCAGCAGTATCAGTATAAACTTAGATTTGACCTAATTTAATAATATGGCATCAGCCGATCCAGTAGCTCAGATATAAAATCAAATAGCTGGTGAATAAACTTAGTCCTGAACTGCTGAGCGGGCTGTCTCAAGCCAGCAGTATCAGTATAAACATAGACTTGACCTAATTTAATAATATGGCATCAGCCGATCCAGTAGCTCAGATATAAAATCAAATAGCTGGTGAATAAACTTAGTCCTGAACTGCTGAGCGGGCTATCACAAGCCAGCAGTATCAGTCTAAACTTAGACCTAGACTACCTAGACCTGAATTAGCAGTATAGTATTAGTCATCCTAAAAAATCCTAATAAATTTTGTTTTGACCTAATTTTATTGTTGTCTATAGAGTTAGTTCCACCTCTGCGCAGATTCCCCCGCTCTCTTCTCTCTCTCCCCCTCAGGTGTCCTTCATTGGCCTGACGTACACCCCCGCCGCTGCAGCCCTAGGTCCGGCCGTCATCGCCCTAGCCACCTGTCGTCACCCTAGGCCATCTACCCGCTACTCCATCTACTGTCTGACACCCCGGGCTCTTCACCACCACCGACCCCTATCCTCATCATCCTGGTCACCTGCCTGCCTAAGGGAAGGGGGGGACCCCCCCCCCCCCCAGCCTCAACAACGCGGACTCTTGGATTCCTCAGATCATCCTCATGGAACTCCCAATCTTGTTACCCTTTTGTCACCTAGCTAATTAACTAGTATTCTCTAAACCTACGAACACTTAAAGACTGCATTTTCTATTTCTTTTTGGACTCTACTTTTTAGATTTTCAACTCCCTTCCCTGATCTTAGGATAATTTAAAAATTACATTTCTATATCCTTTCTGTTGGACTCTTTTTACATTTTCAATTTTCTGTTCTCTTGTACATTTTATTTCCATATTAAACCACTCACAGAGTTTCATTATCGGAAACTCTGTGCATGGTTTAGCCCGGCATCTCTCGGCCTGTCTCGGAGGGGAGTCCCCAGATGGGGGTCCGCTGCTGTGGCCTGGTGGGTGGGCCCGTCCCCCGCGTGGCCTGCTCTCACGCTCTCAGTCACTATGCTGGTGGCTGGGGGCTGGGGGGGCGGGTCGCGTGGGGGCTGGGTCCGCCTGGGCCGCAGCAATTGGCCCCTAGCACAACGACCTCACAAGGTTCCTCCTCAGCCAAGTCACTGGGGCAATCCATGCGGCGATCCATATGGTGGAAAGGTTTTCTTGCGTTCACTGGGGGTGAGGGGGTGCCGCTGTGTCCCGGCCTGGCCTTCCCTCCCACGCCATATGTGGGCGGGGGCCGGGTCGGGGGGCATCGGTGCTCTTCATCACTGGTCGAGGGCTGCCGGTTGGTTTAGAACAGCTTAGGTAGGCGATAGATTAGCTACAGCCTAAGGCTGACCTGTTAGTGTTCAGGCTAAAATCAGACTAGAGCAGGGTAGGATAGGCCAGATTAGGCTGTAGATTAGCTAGATACTATATGTCCCAGTTAGCTCTGGTTAATGCTTAGAGTAGTCAGTTGTCTGATCTTCTCCCCCCCCCCTCTCTTTCCCCCTTTCCCCGCTTCTTCCCTTCTTCCCCCTTCTTGTTCTCCTCTCTTTCCATGCTCTTTCCTCCCCCACATCCCACCGCCCCCCCCTCCCTTCTCCTGCTCTCTCCTCATTCTCCCCCCCCTCTGCTCCTTCTCCTCTTCTCCCCTATTTTCCTGAATCCCTGCCACTTCCTGCTCTCCCTTCTCTCACATTCCCCCTGCTCTCCTTCCCCTGCACCTCTACTCTCTGTCCTCCCCCCTCTCTCACATTCCCCCTGCTCTCCTTCCCCTGCACCCTCCCACCTCTCCTTCTCTGTTCTCTCCTCCTCCACATTTCCCATTTTCTCCCCACCCTCGCCCTAATCCGGGCCCGTATCCTACTCCCTCCCTCCACCCTAGACCCTACCTCTACTCTACCTCCCCTGTACCCTCCCATCTCTCCTTCTCTGTTCTCTCCTCCTCTCTGTCCTCTCCCCTCTCTCACATTCCCACTGCTCTCCTTCCCCTGCGCCCTCCCACCTCTCCTTCTCTGTTCTCTCCTCCTCTCTGCCCTCTCCTCCCTCTCACATTCCCCCTGCTCTCCCTCCCCTGCACCCTCTCCTTCTCTGTTCTCTCCTCCTCCACATTTCCCATTTCTCCCCACCCTCGCCCTAATCCGGGCCCGTATCCTACTCCCTCCCCTCCCCCAACCCTAGACCCTACCCCTACCCTGGCTCTCCCTCCCCTGCACCCTCATCTCTCCTCCCCTGTTCTCTCCTCCTCCACATTTCCTATTTCCCCCCCACCTCCCCCCTCTCCTCCCTCCCTCCCTCCACCCTAGACCCTACCTCTACTCTACCTCCCCTGTACCCTTCCACCTCTCCTTCTCTGTTTCTCTCCTCCTCTCTGTCCTCTCCCCTCTCTCACATTCCCACTGCTCTCCTTCCCCTGCGCCCTCCCACCTCTCCACATTTCCTATTTTCTCCCCACCTCCCCCCTCTCCTCCCTCTCCCTCCCTCCTCCACTCTCCTGCTTTCTTCAAATGTTCAAATGTTATCTTTATTCTGTATATTCTTGTTACTGTGTGTTAGCTAGAATCAGCTAGACATACTTTCTGTGAAGCCCTCTGAGACATGCTTGTGAATTAGGGCTATATAAATAAACTTGACTTGACTTGACTTGACACACACACACACACAGACAAACCCGCTTAGCAAACACAGGCACAAAGTCAGTGGCAGAAACAAAAGGCGGGAGCACACAGACGTGTGCGTCCATCATGAATGGCACACTGCCACGCATGATCACGTGTGTGTGTGTGTGTGTGTGTGTATGTGTGTGTGTGTGTGTGTGTGTGTGTATGTGTGTGTGTGTGTGTGTGTGTGTGAACCAACACTCACGCACACACGCGTGTGCACACACACACACACACACACACACACACACACACACACGCGCGCTCATAAAAAGGTATTGTTATGCAGGATCCACAGAGCCTGTTGGAGCCCCACCAGTGCTAACACAGATAATGGCCTAGATCACACACTGAAAACTAGGCCTTCTCTCTCTCACTCACACACACGCGTGCACGCACGCGTGCGCGCGCACACACACACACACACACACACACACACACACACACACACACACACATACGTTCTCTCTCTGTCACTTTGTCTCTGTTTTGCAGCACTCTCTCCCATTGCCCCATTCTCTGTTCTCTGCTCTCTCCCTGCTGCTTCTCTCTCTTGCTCTGGCTCGTCACGGCCCATCTTCACACTGATATGGATCAGTAACTGATGTGGATCAGTAACGGATCAGTAACTGATGTGTATGTGGATCAGTAACGGATCAGTAACTGATGTGGATCAGTAACGGATGTGGATCAGTAACTGATGTGGTTCAGTAACTGATGTGGATCAGTAACGGATGTGGATCAGTAACTGATGTGGATCAGTAACTGATGTGGATCAGTAATGAATGTGGATCAGTAACTGATGTGGATCAGTAACTGATGTGGATCAGTAACGGATCAGTAACTGATGTGTATGTGGATCAGTAACGGATCAGTAACTGCTGTGGATCAGTAACGGATGTGGATCAGTAACTGATGTGGATCAGTAACGGATGTGGATCAGTAACTGATGTGGATCAGTAACTGATGTGGCTCAGTAACGGTCCACTCTCTTCACACTAATGTGGATCAGGAGATTTTCTTCATGTGATATTCAGATGGTTGTTTTCATTGACAGTAGTCCAATAACCACATGAAACCAGAATGCATGCAAACCCTTTGATGTAATCACCACTGAAACATCAGCAAAATGTAATTAGTTTGACTGTAATGCTAAATAAACTGTCATGAGGGGAACTGTACATGTTGGACAAATCGCCACAATCAAGCTAAATCTTTATTTTACACTAAATTATGAGGAGTTTGAGCAAAGTTAAAAATGTTTTGAATGAATTGCTGATGTTAGTATAGCTTTTGGCAGAGAACAAACCATACAGTTTCATATGGTATAAGTCTGGCTTGTGGTAAAAGTCTGGCTTGTGGTAAAAGTCTGGCTTGTGGTAAAAGTCTAGCTTGTGGTAAAAGTCTGGCTTGTGGTAAAAGTCTAGCTTGTGGTAAAAGTCTAGCTTGTGGTAAAAGTCTAGCTTGTGGTAAAAGTCTAGCTTGTGGTAAAAGTCTGGCTTGTGGTAAAAGTCTGGCTTGTGGTAAAAGTCTGGGTTGTGGTAAAAGTCTGGCTTGTGGTAAAAGTCTGGCTTGTGGTAAAAGTCTGGCTTGTGGTAAAAGTCTAGCTTGTGGTAAAAGTCTAGGTTGTGGTAAAAGTCTGGCTTGTGTTTAAAGTCTGGCTTGTGGTAAAAGTCTGGCTTATGTATGTATGTTTTTGTCTTTTTCCCTTTCATGTGTCTGAGCTGTTTGTTTTGTTCATATGTTGTTTGAAAATGAAAAATGTATAATCAAAAAAAAAAAAAAAAAAGTCTGGCTTGTGGTAAAAGTCTGGCTTGTGGTAAAAGTCTGGCTTGAGGCAAAAGTCTGGCTTGTGGTAAAAGTCTGGCTTGTGGTAAAAGTCTAGGTTGTGGTAAAAGTCTGGCTTGTGGTAAAAGTCTAGCTTGTGGTAAAAGTCTAGGTTGTGGTAAAAGTCTGGCTTGTGGTAAAAGTCTAGCTTGTGGTAAAAGTCTAGGTTGTGGTAAAAGTCTGGCTTGAGGCAAAAGTCTGGCTTGTGGTAAAAGTCTAGCTTGTGGTAAAAGTCTAGGTTGTGGTAAAAGTCTAGCTTGTGGTAAAAGTCTAGGTTGTGGTAAAAGTCTGGCTTGTGGTAAAAGTCTAGCTTGTGGTAAAAGCCTAGGTTGTGGTAAAAGTCTGGCTTGTGGTAAAAGTCTGGCTTGTGGTAAAAGTCTGGCTTGTGGTAAAAGTCTGGCTTATGTATGTATGTTTTTGTCTTTTTCCCTTTCATGTGTCTGAGCTGTTTGTTTTGTTCATATGTTGTTTGAAAATGAAAAATGTATAATCAAAAAAAAAAAAAAAAGTCTGGCTTGTGGTAAAAGTCTGGCTTGTGGTAAAAGTCTGGCTTGTGGTAAAAGTCTGGCTTGTGGTAAAAGTCTAGCTTGTGGTAAAAGTCTGGCTTGTGGTAAAAGTCTAGCTTGTGGTAAAAGTCTGGCTTGTGGTAAAAGTATGTGTGGGGGAGAAAGAGGGAAGCGTGAGTGTGAAACTCCAATTGTGAGAGCAATGTGAAAGTAGGGCAAGTACAAGAGAGCGGCGAGCAGCAGAGAGTGGCGAGCAGCAGAGAGCTTGGGGAGAGGAACTATAGTTGGGAAAACTATACTTGGCATTTAGGGAGTAGAGACAGGAGAGGTACAGTATCACACAGTCACATCAAAAAGGCCTTTTGCACCAGACAGCTCAGCGTTTGATTGGCTCACAGTTAAAGTGGAATGCCGCTGGTTTTCATACCTCAAAACAACTGGGTGGGTTCAAACCCACATGGGAAAGATAAAGACTGAAGGCTGTCAGGTTAAAGCTGTGTTGGCGTGTTCTCATCACATCATCATGTTTTGACACTAACACCAGATTTCATAGTGAGAGGAACATCGACCCAGTGTGCTTTTTATTCCAAGTGGGTTGGAACATGATACATAGTGTGAATAACGCATAATACAATTTCACGCTGATCCACAAAAGCAGGTGGCCGCACAGTATCTAGCTATTCAGTGCTATCGAGGACTTCGCCCACTGTCTAGCAATGATTCTCTACGTGGCCCTGACAACTTTAGAGTTGAGTTGATACGAGTTTTGGATTAAGTTAAATATAAGATAACAAAATGTCATTGCATTGAAATAAGGCTGTAAGATATCATACATCTTGTGTGGTTTTCTGATATAACAATTTTGATATCAATCATACAAAAAGCATAAACTGGATGACATTGACAGTTGACACACACACACACACACACACACACACACACACACACACACACACACACACACACACACACACACACAGTAAATAGGATGTTAGTGCTTTGGAATATTAACACTATTTTACACTTTGATTAAAGGAACACTCCGCCCATTTTCAACCAGCTTTGTATCATTAGAACATCAGTAGTATATCAGAAAACTGTAAACGGTTTTGAAGTCTGTCATTTAATTTGACACTTATTGACAGTAACTGTCAAACTATTCATCATTCATTTAGTTTGACAGTTATTGAGAGTTGATTTGAGTTAATGAGTTATTAATTTGAGTTAGTGTGGACCAGTGATGTCACTGGTCCACACTTTAACACTAAATAACTGTTAAATTAAATGACAGACTTCAAAACCGTTTACAGTTTTCTGATATACCACTGATGTTCTAATGATACAAAGCTGGATGAAAATGGGCAGAGTGTTCCTTTAACAACAGAGCTATTGTTTGCGCTCTCCATGGTCCTGAAATACGAAGCCACAAAATAAATAGACCATTCAAAGCAATGGTCGCCCACTGTCTAGCAATGATTTTCGATGTGGCCCTGAGAACTTTAGAGTTGAGTTGATATGAGATTTGGATTGAGTTAAGCAGAAGATAACAAATGTCATTGCTTTGAAATAAGGCTGCAAGATATCATACATCTTGTGTGGTTTTCTTTGATATAACAATTTTGATATCAATCATACAAAAAAGCATAAACTGCGTACGTGCACGCACACGCACGCACACACGCACGTGCACACACACACACACACACACACACACACACACACACACACACACACACACACACACACACACACACACACACACACACACACACACACACACACACACACACACACACACACACACACACACAACATCTCCAGAACAGTGAAGGTGGCGTCCCAGAAGCACCCTCCCACACTACGCTGACACTACATGGACACTGTAACACACTCAGGCCTACACTTAGCCTGCAACATCTCAACTCATCATTTCCACACTCAACATGAGTCTGAACAGGGGCAGCAGGCTAATGAGACGGCTGTGACCCGTCTGCCTGGAAACAGCCGCTCTGCTGTTCAACAACCATCTTGTTCTAACAATGGGAGACTAATGGGAAAACTGACCCTGCTTGCTTGAAACAAATAGCTCTGCAGTTCAGGAACTCCATTGAACCACAGATTGTAGGCTAAAGGATTGGCAGACCTTGCTGGTTTGAAACATCCCTCTATTCATTGTCTTGTTTTACTGTAAAGAGAGTGAGATGTTCCTGTCTTTGTTTAAGGGTGAATTCACATGTTTTTTTTGTCACAACTACAATTCTTTCTTTTCAGCCAGAGCCAATCATTTCAGATGCCTCTACCCTTTAGCCTGGGTAAACCCAGCCCCCAGTGACCTGCTCTCAGGCTCACCCTGCTTACAGTCACAAGGCTAGTGACTGGTAACTGAGAGAGCAGGTCACGTGGGGGCTGGGTTTACCTAGGCTATCTACCCTTGCCCTGCTGGTCAGACCATGAGTTCCTGACGCCTTGAGTAAACTGGTGGTGGATGTGGTGGGATGGAAACCTGGTAAACAGTGATTACCAGGTATCCAGCCTGGTATCCACTAGCCTGGATACCAGGCCTGGATACCAGGCTAGTGTATGAAACTTGGGAAAAGAACTTTGCTTTCTCACAGTATATGTCTAAGATCTGCTGTGTGTGTATACAGAAGACAGGCAAGTGGAGTGGAACAAGCAAACATCCTGTGCAGACCCATGACGCTCCCTCTAGTGGCCATCTGGCAAAACGCATCACCTCACTAAGCCTTCCTGACTATGTAGTCAGCCTACCAATTGTTTGGGAACTCAGACATTGTAGGTTGAACGGCCCTTTGTAAAGTTACCGGAAATGACACTCCTGCTTGAATTATCCTCTGAAACTTCTTCTGTTCCACCGTAAAACCAAACAGAAGAAGAAGAAAATAAGTATATCCGGGTGACTTGCAGGGTTCACTCTCTGTAGTTAGCTTAGCTTGATATACACTGATGATATTTATCTGTTTTAGAGATTATAAACGATTCATCTGAATTAAATGGCCG
>NC_139634.1:20072004-20114504 GCF_964638095.1 Poromitra crassiceps
CCCCACACTCCCAGCCTGTCTCCTTCCCTCTCTCCCTCACCTCTCCCCCACACTCCCAGCCTGTCTCCTTCCCTCTCTCCCTCACCTCTCCCCCACACTCCCAGCCTGTCTCCTTCCCTCTCTCCCTCACCTCTCCCCCACACTCCCAGCCTGTCTCCTTCCCTCTCTCCCTCACCTCTCCCCCACACTCCCAGCCTGTCTCCTTCCCTCTCTCCCTCACCTCTCCCTCACACTCCCAGCCTGTCTCCTTCCCTCTCTCCCTCACCTCTCCCCCACACTCCCAGTCTGTCTCCTTCCCTCTCTCCTTCACCTCTCCCAGTCTGTCTCCTTCCCTCTCTCCCTCACCTCTCCCCCACACTCCCAGTCTGTCTCCTTCCCTCTCTCCCTCACCTCTCCCCCACACTCCCAGTCTGTCTCCTTCCCTCTCTCCCTCACCTCTCCCCCACACTCCCAGTCTGTCTCCTTCCCCCTCTCCCTCACCTCTCCCCCACACTCCCAGCCTGTCTCCTTCCCTCTCTCCCACACCTCTCCCCCACACTCCCAGCCTGTCTCCTTCCCTCTCTCCCTCACCTCTCCCCCACACTCCCAGTCTGTCTCTTTCCCTCTCTCCCACACCTCTCCCCCACACTCCCAGTCTGTCTCCTTCCCTCTCTCCCACACCTCTCCCCCACACTCCCAGTCTGTCTCTTTCCCTCTCTCCCACACCTCTCCCCCACACTCCCAGTCTGTCTCTTTCCCTCTCTCCCACACCTCTCCCCCACACTCCCAGCCTGTCTCCTTCCCTCTCTCCCACACCTCTCCCCCACACTCCCAGCCTGTCTCCTTCCCTCTCTCCCACACCTCTCCCCCACACTCCCAGCCTGTCTCCTTCCCTCTCTCCCACACCTCTCCCCCACACTCCCAGTCTGTCTCCTTCCCTCTCTCCCACACCTCTCCCCCACACTCCCAGCCTGTCTCCTTCCCTCTCTCCCACACCTCTCCCCCACACTCCCAGCCTGTCTCCTTCCCTCTCTCCCTCACCTCTCCCCCACACTCCCAGCCTGTCTCCTTCCCTCTCTCCCACACCTCTCCCACACACTCCCAGCCTGTCTCCTTCCCTCTCTCCCTCACCTCTCCCCCACACTCCCAGCCTGTCTCCTTCCCTCTCTCCCTCACCTCTCCCCCACACTCCCAGTCTGTCTCCTTCCCTCTCTCCCTCACCTCTCCCCCACACTCCCAGTCTGTCTCCTTCCCTCTCTCCCTCACCTCTCCCCCACACTCCCAGTCTGTCTCCTTCCCTCTCTCCCTCACCAGTCCCCCACACTTCCAGTCTGTCGCCTCACTGTTCCTTGCTCTCACTCTGCTTTGTCCTTCGGTCTCTCTGCAGCCCTATCATCTCTCTGCACCATGAACACACACAGCCGTAACACAGCTGTCTACTAACACACACAGCCGTAACACAGCTGTCTACTAACACACACAGCCGTAACACAGTTGTCTACTAACACACACAGCCGTAACACAGCTGTCTACTAACACACACAGCCGTAACACAGTTGTCTACTAACACACACAGCCATAACACAGCTGTCTACTAACACACACAGCCGTAACACAGCTGTCTACTAACACACACAGCCGTAACACAGCTGTCTACTAACACACACAGCCGTAACACAGCTGTCTACTAACACACACAGCCGTAACACAGCTGTCTACTAACACACACAGCCGTAACACAGCTGTCTACTAACACACAGCCGTAACACAGCTGTCTACTAACACACACAGCCATAACACAGCTGTCTACTAACACACACAGCCATAACACAGCTGTCTACTAACACACACAGCCGTAACACAGCTGTCTACTAACACACACAGCCGTAACACAGCTGTCTACTAACACACACAGCCGTAACACAGCTGTCTACTAACACACACAGCCGTAACACAGCTGTCTACTAACACACACAGCCGTAACACAGCTGTCTACTAACACACACAGCCGTAACACAGCTGTCTACTAACACACACAGCCGTAACACAGCTGTCTACTAACACACACAGCCGTAACACAGCTGTCTACTAACACACACAGCCGTAACACAGCTGTCTACTAACACACACAGCCGTAACACAGCTGTCTACTAACACACACAGCCGTAACACAGCTGTCTACTAACACACACAGCCGTAACACGGCTGTCTACTAACACACACAGCCGTAACACGGCTGTCTACTAACACACACAGCCGTAACACGGCTGTCTACTAACACACACAGCCGTAACACGGCTGTCTACTAACACACACAGCCGTAACACAGCTGTCTACTAACACACACAGCCGTAACACAGTTGTCTACTAACACACACAGCCGTAACACAGCTGTCTACTAACACACACAGCCGTAACACAGCTGTCTACTAACACACACAGCTGTAACACAGTTGTCTACTAACACACAGCTCTATCACAGCTGTCTACTAACACACAGCCGTAACACAGCTGTCTACTAACACACACAGCCGTAACACAGCTGTCTACTAACACACACAGCCGTAACACAGCTGTCTACTAACACACACAGCCGTAACACAGTTGTCTACTAACACACAGCTCTATCACAGCTGTCTACTAACACACACAGCCGTAACACAGTTGTCTACTAACACACAGCTCTATCACAGCTGTCTACTAACACACACAGCTGTAACACTGCTGTCTGCCCGGGACAGTGCAGGTTTCACTAGAGTTGAAAGCCCTGCAATCAATGCCTCCACAGGATGGCAGTATGAGTTTGTGTGTGTGTGTGTGTGTGTGTGTGTGTGTGTGTGTGTGTGTGTGTGTGTGTGCGTGTGTGCGTGTGTGTGCCCGCTTGTATGTGTGTGTGTGTGTGTGTGTGTGTTTGTGTGAGGGCATGTGTGTGTGGGTGTGTGATGGATGGTGAGTATGGGGATATAGGCCACTTAGTTTGTTCCACTATTGATGCAGCTGAGCTCCGGTGGCCCAGCTGCATTACAGCACACACATACGTGCAAACACACACACACACACACACACACACACACACACACACACACACACACACACACACACACCACAGTGGTGTAGTGCAGCGTATGCAGGTATATGGAGTAGGCTATACCTACTTATTTTTTCAGTAGGCATTGAGTATACGTAAGGGATAATGTATATTGAGGCGGTGATTACGGCGGAAATAATGACCGACAGGTGGATTGAGCCCGACGCGTAGCGGAGGGCTTAATCGTTCACCTGAAGGTCATTATTTCCCAGTAAGCACCGCCTCAATATACATTATCCCGCTTAGAACACGGCCTACAACTAAATCATTCAATAATCTGACAAAAAGACACCACAGCTGCAACTGGTTGGCCTAATTAGTAGTGGCTTGCTGACAAAAGGCTCTTATCAACTGATTAATCCAGGTGTGGCAGAGCAGCGGTCGGTTGTCGAGAAATAATGACCGGTGAATATTGTTGATTGACCAATCAGAATCGAGTATTCAAGAGAGCCGTGTTCTAACCACTTCTAAACCCCCACTATTGCTAGGGGCAAGGAGTGTAAGTATGTAAGTATGTAAGTAAGTACCGTATGTAAAGTAATATGTAGTTATTGTTGCTTGATAACTGTAACTAAATATTAGCCTTAGCTTAATTTGCAGTGGTGCAGCCTATCATATCTTTGAGTTAAACTGAATATAGTCATTTAAAAAGTCTATTACATAGAGCTCAACAGGCACGTGACTTTTCGTGAAATAATTTGCCCCGGAAGTAAGTTCCGCATTCATTTTCTCCAGACATTTCGATAAATCCTTATATAACGAGCCAACCCGTGACCTACTGAATCGTGAGTGACCATAAAACATTTGGTTTAAGCAAGAACAAAAAATAACAACGGGAAAAAACAGATTTATTTTGTCTATGCCGGGGAAAATAAATGCGGAACTTACTTCCGGGGCAAATTACGTCACAATTAAGTCACATGCCTGTTGAGCTCTAATAGACACCAATCAGTCCTGGTTACTTCTGAATGTTTGCACTGATCTGTTTAAGAGTCAGGCAGGAGGCAGATTAGGAGACAGAGCAGCAGAGTTCAGGTGACTCAATGTGTAGCTAGCCTACAAATTAATTTAGCTAAAGATGTTGCTGATGCCATAAAAGTGATGCCCATCAGAAGCTATGTCAGAGAGCCATGTGGTTATCTGAAACGACCAAGACCCCTGCAGGGTATTATTAATCCTAACCCTTACTCCCTGCAGGGTATTATTAACCCTAACCCTTACTCCCTGCTAACCCTTACTCCCTGCAGGGTATTATTAACCCGAACCCTTACTCCCTGCAGGGTATTATTAACCCTAACCCTTACTCCCTGCAGGGTATTATTAACCCTAACCCTTACTCCCTGCAGGGTATTATTAACCCTAACCCTTACTCCCTGCAGGGTATTATTAACCCTAACCCTTACTCCCTGCAGGGTATTATTAACCCTAACCCTTACTCCCTGCTAACCCTTACTCCCTGCAGGGTATTATTAACCCTAACCCTTACTCCCTGCTAACCCTTACTCCCTGCAGGGTATTATTAACCCTAACCCTTACTCCCTGCAGGGTATTATTAACCCTAACCCTTACTAACCCTTACTCCCTGCAGGGTATTATTAACCCTAACCCTTACTCCCTGCAGGGTATTATTAACCCTAACCCTTACTCCCTGCAGGGTATTATTAACCCTAACCCTTACTAACCCT
Organism: Poromitra crassiceps; assembly: GCF_964638095.1. NCBI lineage: Eukaryota > Metazoa > Chordata > Actinopteri > Beryciformes > Melamphaidae > Poromitra > Poromitra crassiceps. Next base: position 20,076,757 of record NC_139634.1, read on the forward strand.
TACTCCCTGCAGGGTATTATTAACCCTAACCCTTACTCCCTGCAGGGTATTATTAACCCTAACCCTTACTCCCTGCAGGGTATTATTAACCCTAACCCTTACTCCCTGCAGGGTATTATTAACCCTAACCCTTACTCCCTGCAGGGTATTATTAACCCTAACCCTTACTCCCTGCAGGGTATTATTAACCCTAACCCTTACTCCCTGCAGGGTATTATTAACCCTAACCCTTACTCCCTGCAGGGTATTATTAACCCTAACCCTTACTCCCTGCAGGGTATTATTAACCCTAACCCTTACCCCCTGCTAACCCTTACTCCCTGAAGTCAAGCAGTAGGCAATTATACTACTGAGCCTGGCCCATTTTTGGGTCAACTAATGAATATGCTGGATGGACTGTGTGGACACAGTGTCACACACACACACACACACACACACACACACACACACACACACACACACACACACACAGACAGACAGACAGACAGACAGACAGACAGACAGACAGACAGACAGACAGACACACACACACACACACACACACACACACACACACACACACACACACACACACACACACACACACACACACACACACACACACACTCACAGAAGAACCCAAACACACAGACATGGTAGGCATAATACTATTAATAATATGCACATGCATAATGGGAACAGAAAGGAAGCATGCCTCCTCCCGCCCCCACCTCTATCACGGAATAGCCGGGTATGCCCGAGCAGCGCGTCCAACAGTCAGCTCGGCTCCTTCCAGCAGAGAGAGAGACCCTGTGAGTTTATTAAGGAGGGGGGCAGTGTGAGTACAGCGAGGCACGTCGCATGTGACCGGCTGCGTTGTTGTGACCCGGTAAGCACGACAATCTGTGCTGCTCCGCGGATAATACACCGAGTGGAGAACCCCCTCTCTCTCCGTAGCCCTAACACCTGCACCCCCCCCCCCCCCCCCCCCCCCGCCTCATACCCGCCCACGCGTAAAGAGCCCCTCTCATAAACACATTAGATATTCCATAATCCAATGATGCCACTAATGGTGTTGCTGCATCCTCCTCGTTTGGGCAATAGGCTCCCATACGCAGCTCAGCATCCCTAAACTCCATTTTGTCTCTCATTTGACACTCGGTGAGAGAATAGGGGGGACCTGTTCGGAGACCCCCCCCCCCCCCCCCTCTGACATTTAGACCTACTGCAAAACGGCACGTAGGCCCCTCATGTGCATCATGTTTTCCAGCAAACATCAGCCTTCAAAATAAGATTCATACTGACGGCTACTAGGGCTGGTTTTATTCTAGGCCCCTAGAATTAGAAGCGGACTGAAAGCTGTCGAGTTGCGCCCGGCCACTCGCGAAGTTCCTGCCTACCGACCGTTCAAAGCGATCGATTAGCTACCTGACGCTGGCTCACATTTGGGTGTCTAAAAATAAATCTAGATCGCCCATGTAGGCCACGTTCTGGAAGTAACCTCCTCGAGCGCATAGGTACCGATGGGCAGGTGGAGATAGGCTATAGATTAAGACTAAAGCCAAAAAACTAAAAACTAAATGCTCCAAGTGACAAGTCCCCCAAACACATTTGCCTCTCTCCCTTTACATCGCCACTTACAGGGGATTCATGCAACATCATCCCGTGACACCATCCACATCCTCCACATCACAACCAGAGCCAGATCAGTGCAAGATCGCATATTTAGCACAACATTTCTAGGTGTAATATTATTATTAGTATTTACCTTTAAGTCTGCCTTTCGCTGTCATCGTCAAACTGCCTGATGTTTCATTGGAACAAGATGCTGATCCTTCTCTCCCTCTCGCTCTCTGCTCTTTATCTCCCTCACTCTCTCCGTCTCGTCTCTCTGGGTATTATTCAGTAACGCGAAGCCACCGCTAGGAGTGGGAGTTGGGAGCGCGTAAAGCTCATGCAGCACAGGGCTGTCGCACAATAAACCTCGGCGGCTTATTATAGATGGAGAGAGAGGAGACATCCCCCGCTAGAAAATGGGGTAATGCCTTGTGAGGGCTGAGGGGGTGAATTCTAATAGAATAACGAGGGAAGACCCTTGTGGCGTATGGTGCTGGACACCCCCCTTCCCTCTCCCCAAAAGGTTCAGAAGACATGCATGGTGCAGACTCGCCATCTAAATAGACTTTATTATAAGGCCCTATAATAAAGAAGGAGAAAATAGGGATGGGTGAAGAAACGTGCGAATACGCTATGGATGCAAACAGAAACATGAGAATTGTTGGCACAGAGGTATGTGTGCTCATTGGTCAATGCAGGATGCTTTTTTGGGGCATGCATGCATACATTTGATCAGCCGGTCGGCGGGACTCGCGCTGCAGTCGGACATCCTGGACAGGGACGGGACCGGAGCCGTGGGAGGGGGGTGAGAGAGGGGAGAGGGGCCTCTCTCTCTCTCTCTTCTTCGTCTTGATTCTTCTTCCTCTTCTTCTTCCTCCGTCAAGCTGGCTGCGTGTCGTGCAGCATTGGTGGAGTCTCCGCCAGCTGCGCTCTCGCACGTCGGGGGGAGCCTGGTGCTGCGCCTGCGGTGACTTTGGGGGAGGATGGACGGATACCAAGCTGCTGTTGTGGCATGCTCGGGATCTTTTTTTCTTTTCCTTTTTAATGGGGGGGGGGTGGACTCTGGAGGTTAAAGGGCGAATTGACGCCCGCCTTGGAGAGAGAGAGAGATAGGGTGAGACTGAGAGAGGGAGAGAGAGGGAGAGAGAAAGTGAGAGACTAAAGAGAGAGATAGTGAGAGAGAGAGAGAGAGAGAGAATGGACGCCTCTGTAGCTATGCAGGCCGCAACACCCCGGAATTGGAATGGCGAAAGGAGGAACTCCCACGCAGTGATACGCACGCCCACCCGTTACACACACACACACACACACACACACACACACGCACGCACGCACGCACGCACGCACGCACGCACGCACGCACGCACGCACGCACGCACGCACACACACACACACACACACACACACACACACACACACACACACACACACACACACACACACACACACACACACACACACACAGAGAGAGACTCATACTGCCATCCTGTGGAGGCATTGCAGGGCTTTCCCCTACCGCAACAACTGTGTGTAGTAGGCCTATCCTACTACTGTGTGTGTGTGTGTGTGTGTGTGTGTGTGTGTGTGTGTGTGTGTGTGTGTGTGTGTGTGTGTGTGTGTAGCCTATTATTTTTTACAAGACTAGAAATCTTGCGCTTGATTTCTAGGGTGGAGACTCTGGAGAGTGCCCCTTGCGTCATCGGCCCTTTAATCACAGTTGCTCGATTGACATCACTGATGACATCACAACTGCCCAAGTGACATCACAGTTGGGCTGTGCATTTGCCATCGGCCCTGCTGTGTGAGCTCTCCAATTGACATCACAATTGGGCAACTGTGCGCCATCATGCAACTGTGTGTCATCGGCTCTCCAATCATAGTATTCAGAGTTGCTCGAGTGACATCACTCATGACATCACAACTGCCTGAGTGACATCACATGTGTAATGGTCTTTGAACTAGACCTGGTTTAATGTGGTCTAGATGGGGCAAAAACAATTAAATCTTAAATTTTTCCATTTTCACAGATATAAATTTTTCACAAATATCAGTTTCATGGTGAGAGTCTAGGGCCCCCTTGGTAGCCCAGATTTGAAGTGTGTAAGTGTAATGGTCTGTGAACTGGTTTTATGGGGTCTAGATGGGGGGAAAAACTATGAAATCTTTAATTTTTCCATTTTCACAGATAGGATAAAATGTTCACAAATCTCAAAGTGTTTCTTGGTGAGAGTCGGTCCCCTTGGTAATCTAGCCCAGATTTGAAATGTGTAAATGTAATGGTCTTTGAACTGGACCTGGTTTTATGCGGTCTAGATGCGAAAAAACAATGAAATCTCAGTGAAATCACCCATTATTTTAATTTTCACAAATGGGATAAAAGTTTCACAAATCAAATAGTGAGTGAATACCATAAGGTTTCTTTTCAGATGTCGAGGGAAGTCAGATTTGACCTCAAATCCAAGATCACTGAGATTCACTGAGATTTCATTGTTTTTTTCGCATCTAGACCGCATAAAAACAGGTCCAGTTCAAAGACCATTACATTTACACATTTCAAATCTGGGCTAGATTACCAATGGGACCCTAGACTTTCACCAATAAACACTTTGAGATTTGTGAAAATGTTATCCTATCTGTGAAAATGTAGAAATGGAAGATTTCATAGTTTTTTCCCCATCAAGACCGCATAAAACCAGGTCTAGTTCAAAGACCATTACACTTATACCTTTCAAATCTGTTCTAGAGTACCAAGGGGACCCTACACTCTCACCAATAAATACTTTCAGATTTGTGAGACTTTTATCATGGTATGAGCAGACTTGAACATTAGACTAGGGAGGAATGGCAGCCATCTTGGATTTGAGGCCAAATATGACTTCCCTCCACATCTGACAATAAACCTTATGGTATTCACTCACTATGTGAAAAATGTCATGCTTTTTTGAAGCAGTGCACAAGTGTTATAAGCACATTTGTATATTATACCCGGGGGAATGGCAGCCATCTTGGATTTGAGGCCAAATCCGGCTTCCCTCCACATGTGACAATAAACCTTATGGTATTCACTCACTATGTGAGAAATGGCATGTTTCTCTGAAAAGGTGCGCAATTTTTACAAGCACATTTGTACATTGGACTCAGGGAAATGGTGGCCATCTTGGATTTGAGGTCAAATCCGCCTTCCCTCCACATCTGACAATAAACCTTATGGTATTCACTCACTATGTGAGAAATCTCGTGCTTTTTTAAAGAAGTGCACAATTGTTATAAGCACATTTGTACATTAGACCCGGGGAAATGGCGGCCATCTTTGAATTTTGGTCAAATCTGACTTCCCTCCCAATCTGAAAATAAACCTTATGGTATTCCCTAACTATGTGTGAAATTTCACGTTTCTTTCAAAACGTGCACTATTATTGTGCTTATCTGCTCTACTATTAGGCTTATATCAGTATTATTATTATCATTACCAACCACCACACAGTGCTATAATGTCTCCTGTGAAATGCTCTATTTCCTTCAGTCAGCTGCTGTGTAGCTTTTGACTGTTACCATTATTTGTCATGTCAACTACTCTCAGAACTGCATGTCAACTTGTCCAGCAGCCAAATAGCGCAGCTCTCTGTGCAGTGCCACACTCGGTTTGTGCCACTGTACAAACAGGATAGTCCAGTGCCATGTGATTTGGGAGAAACTGAAAGTAAAATTAATTTAATGTTCTATTGACCTTTGTATGATCCGCTGAGCAGTGCTTTATAGCAAGACAACCGTCGTTTTCTACTATATTATTTGGGTCAGATGATTATGATTTAAGAGATGTTTCAGAAAAGGTGGATTTATGTGGAAAAAACCACATCAGTAAAGCCAGGGGAAAACACCCATGCAGTGTGTTGTGTGATATCTAAATTTGCTCTGAATATCTTTCTTATAGGCAAATATTACAGGGTGATACTGTATATGGATGTGTCTTGTCGTGTAAACCTCCGAGGGCTGGAGAATATACCACAGAAATAAAAATCAATCAAAGAGTCAGATTCGACTTGAAGTGAATCAGGATGCAAGTTTGTTTCTATACTCCCAAGGCAGCATTTTGGCTGCCGAATGCTGATATCAATAAGTTTACTTACTCAGACTAAAACAGCAGCAGGAAGCCTGAAATAGATGGACAGTAATCTAACCCAATAGATGGACAGTAATCTAACCCAATAGATGGACAGTAATGTAACCCACAAAATTAATTCCTACAAACTAGAGACAAAAAAGCCAACAATCTGTCATGTTATCAAGAAGTGAACCCCGAAGCTGTTCCACTGACTAAAAGACATGGGTGGTTCTCACAGGGGACATGGGGACATTGAAGCTGTTCCACTGACAGGGAATAAATAGTCTAGGGAATAAAATACACTGGTGGCTCTCACAGGGGACATGGGGACATTGAAGCTGTTCCACTGACAGGGAATACAATACACTGGTGGTTCTCACAGGGGACATGGGGACATTGAAGCTGTTCCAGTGACAGATAATAAAAGACACTGGTGGTTCTCACAGGGGACATGGGGACATTGAAGCTGTTCCACTGACAGGGAATAAAAGACACTGGTGGTTCTCACAGGGGACATGGCTGTTCCACTGGCAGGGAATAAAAGACACTGGTGGTTCTCACAGGGGACATGGGGACATTTTAAGGTTCACAGCAGGCTAACATACATTTAAATCAAGTCTATTTTAATATAAAAGTTCAGGCTGTGAATGCTCAATATCAGCTTCACATTCACTTCTCTGAGATGAACGCAGCCCTATAACAAATCCCTATAAAGACACACCCTCTCTATGGTCGCCTGGTTTAAATTGTCTTTACCTTTATTGTTTTTCCGGGTCACGTGGGGCTGGAGACTATCCCAGGATAGACTAGGTTTCTGAATCCCCCTGGACAGGTCACCTGTCCTTCACAAGACCAACACAGAGAGACAGACAATGAAATCACATTCATAAGAATCCAGCTGGCTTGCAAGATTAATTCATACCTATAGTAACGGCAATTTACTGCTCATTCAGATGACCGCTCTCCCCATTGTTGTGTGAATCTGTTTTCCTAGATTTCTGTATTCTGTCTTGTATATTTCCATTTCTTGTCATGTGAAGTTTGTCACAACCCAGATTTCCTATTAGGGACAATAAAGTCTTGCTTACATAGATTGTAGCTTTTAGATATAGAGTTGATGTTGTTATTATTATTATTATTATTATTATTATTATTATTATTATTATTATTATATAAAATCCTATAGCTGCTGCATTCTGAATGAGCTGGAGACTTGAGAGTGACTTTTGACTGAGGCAAGAACGGAGGAAGTCACAATAACCTGAGGGACATGAGATAGCAGCGTAAATCACCTGAACATCTGTGAGGGATTAAAACGACATGATATTTTACTGTATTACTCAGCTGTAGGAAACATGACTCTCTTTATCTGTTCTTTAAAATTAAGATGTAAAATATTTTTGGACAGCTGTTATGTAAAGAGATATTGAACCCTTTTTTGGGGGGGTGGAGGGGGGGGGTGGAGGATCTTTGATTTGATGTATTTCCTGTTGAAACAGGATATTGGGGGGTGGGACACAAAACAGTGAGGGATCATTCAGAACTTGAAACCAGGGGTTTTCCAACTGGTGGTCCACAGCCCTCTGGTGGTCCATGAAGGCATTACAAACTCAACTCAACTCCTTTCCTCACACCAGTGGTCCTCAGAACTGGGCCCCCATCACAGGTCCCATTTGATGCTTCTGATTCCCGTACACCTGCAGTCTGGGAGTCATGTAAAACTGCAGTATTGACTTTGGTGGCTTCAGTGACCCTTAAGTTTCATACCATTCTTGAGAGGTATGTTGGTATATCTGAACTGGATAATTATTAGTCAGTGCTGTTGCAGTGTTGAAGTCCTTTCTTGTAGCCATCAAGTTCTCTAATAATAGGCAGTGTGCAGCTGCAGATTGACCATACCCCAGCTTGGTTAGTTTTACTCCTCGACTGATTATAGTTCTGTTTAATTTGTCAAATTAGGCACATTATTTCCCCTGCCCATATGGTCACTTAGCCTGCCATAACTACCCATACCGCTTTATCACATGCATAGGTTACTGACACAGTGTCAGTAGTGACACATTTTTACGGCTTTGATTTTGAGTGCAGAGGCCCTCTGTCGCAGGAGGCTAGAGGTCAAGAAGTTCCCTCTCACCAGACGTTGTGGTAACTGAGGTCACAATTTAAATGCATAAATAAGATAGGTCAGTGGTTCTCAACCTTTTTACAACCATCCCACCCTCCAAATGCTTTTTGAGAAAACTGTAATTAGACAAGCTAGGAAAATTACTGCTGACCCCTCCCATGTCTTGCATATAGAATACGAACTGCTTCCATCTGGTAGATGCTACAGAGTCCCAATTAAAAACAAAAAATGATACCTCAACAGATACAAGAACTCTTTCATCCCCATATCAGTTAGTCTCCTAAACTCGGGTCATAATAAGCATCTACTGTAACTATGATGCACTTGCACTTTAATTGTATGTTTGCACTGTCTTGTGGTTTGCACTGTTTTGGTATGTAGCAGCCTGTATGTATGTCCAAGACAAATTTCCCTTGGGATAAATAAAATAATCTTGAATCTTGAACAAGTACCACCTGAGAAATTACCACCATATGAAAGGGAGGGAGCCCCGCGTACCACCAGCGGTACGGTACCCGTACCACAGGTTGAGAACCACTGAGTTAGATATTACCCAAGTTATCTGTGCATGTGGCATCTGCCAGTCATTATTTTTGTCCTTTGAAATAATTGTGGAACAAAAATATTTTAACCCCATTTTTTTGCAGCTTTCTCTTATAGTGCACTTTTTTTTTTTAATAAAGACTATTTTGCACCCTAATGCTCAGCTGTCTTGTCCTCAATTATCAAACTTCTGATTGGTGTGTGTTAGTTTCTATACTGTAGGACCACCTCATGTAGGCTACTGTATACAAAAAGGTGGCGTGGTCTGTCTAGCTAGCAGATACATACAGGCTGTCTAAAATAAGGCCTGTCCCTTTTTGTTGGAAAACTTTTACCTGAAACGCTCTGCTGTCCATCTGGGTCTGTGACTTCACACCTGCAGCTGAAGAAAAATGCCATAAACCTGGACTACATGACCTTCAAATGTGTTATTCATGTGTAAGGAATGTTTGTTTGTTTGAAGACTTTTTCCATATTGACCATTGCAAATGTATCATTCAATCCTGCACTTAAACTGTCTGATATCTTTGTGTAGAGTTATTGCCGGTCTGAATGCAGAGGAAAGGAAATCACCACTTCCTCAAAATAAGCCTGCAAGTGTACCTACACTGGTATCGCGATGACAGCCTGGCTTCCTTAACGATCATATCACTCCGCGCCCCGGAGAGTATACGATTTGTATTATTACACCCTAAAATGTCTAGTGCCGCTGGGAAGATGTAACCAGTGGGTCGAGAATTATGTAAACTTGAATTACATTTCCATATCTGTGTGTCCTTGAAAACCCACACTAAATGTCTAGTAGTAACCCATTTTGTACGGGCTTCCATGAGCTCACCTCAGTGCAAAATATACGCTGGGAAGACATTTTGGCTCCGCTCTGCCAATGTGAATGAACGACCTACCCATCGCTTGCGTGGAGCCAAAATGACGTCAGTTGCACTTGTACGTCGTGGGCGCGCATTGAAAGACCGTTTACAGTTGCGCATGTCGGCGGAAGGCTTTCTACCAGCAGCGCAGGAGAGTGTGATTTGGTAGCCGCTGCAGTAGGAGGAAGGACCGCGGTTCTACCCCTTGTATCTTTCAGTTTCGCCTCGAAATTATATCGGCGGCCCCCTTCTGATAAAGATCAGTGATTTGAGTGTACATCCGCGGTGTTCTATGATATATATTTCGTAGTATTACCCTGGGCAGTTACATCAATCGCCATTTTAATCGCACGTTTTCCGTGACAGCAGCGCTAGCACAACAATGGCTCTGAAAAGAATTCACAAGGTAAGGAAGTCAACGACGAGGCCTAATATTTCGCAGTTTGGTTTGGGATTTATCTCCTCGGTTGCGCAGCTGATGCTTGTCTGACATTAATTAGTGAGGAAAATGTAAGAATATTGACTAATGGGGTTCAGCTTTGAACTTCCAGCTAACTGAACGGTAAACTCTCAATAGCGAGTGAACGCCAGTGAGGGCAGGCAGCAATGCGCCGCTTCTCGGTGTTCACTAATGTTGCTGGCCCATTTGAAGCTAACTCAAATCGGCTAACTCGGCTGCTGACTGGTGTTCACTCGCCGTTTGCTTAGCTATGTTTGTTTGTATGTTAGTTATGTTTGGCTACTATTGGCCACCTACCCTAGGCGTGTCGTAAATACATTCCATACTAGCTAAAATTGTTGTATCAACCAGCTACGACTGCTGCTAGCTAACTGTCGGCTCAATGGCTGACGCTAGCGTTAGCTGTATCTGGCTATCTGTAGTATCTGGTTAGCTAACGTTACCTTGCTGAGCTAAAGGCTAATCATCTACATCGTTTTGATTGTAAACTAGTTAAATGTAGCGCTTTCTGCTGACATATCCTTGCGCAGTAGGTGTAGCAAAAGTATTTGGCGACGGCTAAGGTTACCTAACCTTACTAGCCGCTTCCTTGATTTGACAGATAAGTTAAGCAGCTAGGTTAGCTTGCAGTAACTATAGTTCGCTATCGTAGAAACAGGCCCCACGCGTCGTTTGCCTTTGATGTCATGTTGCTGACAGCAGAGGCGAACAGCATTCCTTATCATGTGCCATGGCTGGTTGAATTAACGTTAGGTGTGTGCAAGCTAACATTGCTCACATCTAAATTTGTTTTTGCCATGCTAACGTATTAAATTAGCCCATGCCCTAATGTAGCTGACAGGCCCGCATGATGTCCCCCGTGTTGGCCTGCCTGTCTTGTTGTCGAACCTAAGTAGCTAGCGTTAGTTTTAATTTACCCATGTCGCCATGATCTCAGTTTGACAGTCACATGTCATGCTACCTACCTGGGAAAAAGGCATTATGTAACGTAATAGCGGTCACTCAAACAATCAAAGATCAGTCATGGTTAGGGCTGTAATAATGCTGTGTCTTAGGAATGGCTAGGGGACCGGTGTCTGCCATGTTACAATTGCAGTGAGATATTGTAGCCACTGCAATGCCATTGGCCTTGAAAATTGTTATATACTATTTATATATTATAAATGAGTCTCGTAAATGGGCATGTTGATTTGTGACAGCCATCAATTGTTAATAGATCTCTAATTAGCTCATTTTGTTTAGTGTTGGAGGTTTGTGTTGCCATTTACAGCACTGGAACAACAATGTAACCAATTTTTTTAATTGGTTGGATAACTGCTTGTGGAGATACCATGAATTCTGCACGGCTTTATCAGAACCACAAGAACAGAACACCTAACTAAACATCGTTTTTGTTTGTCTCAGGAGTTAAATGACTTGGCACGGGACCCGCCAGCCCAGTGTTCTGCAGGACCAGTAGGCGATGACAGTAAGTTCTCCATCCAAACCAAAACATCTCACACATGACTTGTAGATATGGAGCTGTGCCCAAACAACTTCCTGTATTTAAAGTATTGGTGAGGGCCTGTATGCGGTCTGATGTGTGGGCATGGTATAAAGGCTAACAGTAATGGCTGCTCCCATGGCTCTGCGGCTCCCGAACAACGCGCAGTAATGACTATGTTCATTGAGTTTACACAGCCTTAAAGGATGGCTTTACCCATAATCAACCCACTTTCTATCATTAATAATCTCTGTAATATAAGCCCATGGGCAGTGTTTACCTTCTCTCTCTGTTTTGCTCACACAGATATCTCCCATTTCCCCCTCTGGCAAAGCGCTCTGTTGTGACGCGTTTTAAGTCACAACAGAGCTGCTGGGGAGGCAGAATCTGCTCAGAGGGCGGCTGTTATTTATTTATATTTTTTAACTATGAGAGCCTTAACAAGCCTTAATGACTTGCAGCTGGTGGGGGCATATAGTTATATATGATACAATGTGCGTTGATTATCGGTAAAGTCCTCCTTTAAGTGCAGTTATTGCAGTTAGACCCAATAACAACAATTAAACAAGAACAGGAGTATGTACCACCAGAGTTTCTCGGCATAAAAGACATTTTCGCCATTCTTCCGAGTGGATTTGGATTTGACTGGATCAGACGCTGATTGGGTGACACTGGATTTGGCTACGCTAATTGGCTGAAGGAGTTGCCAGACAGAATCGCAGAAAGAAACAGAATGTGAGTTCTCGTGATCCGGATGGTTCACCAGGCCAGTGGTCAATAAAGTGGAAAGTGGAAACGACAAAATTGATTTATGTGAACCAAATTGTTGTCTTTATAGTGATACTATTTAAACAATACAGTAAACATTTTGAGTTTGATTAAATGATAGGATGGGGCCAGTCACCTCTATGCAGGCTAAATGTTGCTTCATGTGTTCGCTGAGCACCGCGGAACTGGCCACCTTATTAATAATAGTGAGATTTTGGCAACATCCAGGAGAGACCGGTTTACCTGTGTGTCACCAGATTAATAGCAATTTTCTATTTATACACTGTGGAAGCATACAAGAAACATACAAATATACAAGATGGGGATGCGAATTGTCTGCAAATTCCTGAATCGATCATCGGTAACATTAATGATCAATCAATCGATTAATTCTAATAAAGAAGAAATCCAAACAATACCAATTGCGTTTTTTCCTCAAAACACAGCAGCAACATATTGTATATTTCTCACAGCATTGCATAGCCTATGAAACATAATAAACGTAGAGGCATAACGTTTAGACATGTCAACATTTGCCTAGAATCAGTGGCTATCATATAGGCGGCTAACTTACCGCAGATCGATTGGGCTATTTTTTCTGCTCGCCGTTCGTCGCAGCTCTTCCTCTTAACGCTGAGCTGATGCTTGATTGCTCTATACCTCTTCGTGAAGACAAAAACTATAAAGAACTGTACTCTGTTTGGAGCGTTGGGAAGCGCCTCCGTTTATTACATGTGCTGCATTCAACTCCACAACAATATCGTTGGGTCCTCTGGGGGATCATTGAAATGTTTGAAAACACCGTTCTACTGATGGAAGCATATAGGAGCACATTGTTGTTTTGATTGAGTAAATCTCACGTGCTCAAGTAAATCCTTAACGATCAATTAATCGATCTCTGATTAATCATTTGCATCCCTAATACAAGATCACTATACTGTATATTTGTTTTGTATTATTGTGCCCCTTGATGAAATCAGGGGAAGGGACTATAGATTTCCCCGCCCGGTCCATCCATTTGTCCGTAACATAAGGAAACATAATTACTACTAGGGCTGCAACTACCGATTCTTTTCATGATCAATTAATCTGTCGATCATTTTCTCGATTTCTCGATTAGTTGTTTAGTCTATAAAATGTCAGAAAAATGTGGATCACCTTTTGGGTTGTTTTATAAAGAAATGTGGGATTGGTAGATCTTTGAATATCCACCTGCCACTGTGGCTGAAAAGTTGATTTCCCACTGCATAATGGCAAATCAGTGTTTCTCCCTACATCTTAATATTGGATCCCCAAGTCCTTGTAGTGTTGGTTCTGGCAGCCATCTAACATCATGCAGAACCACTCCACTGTAGACTAAGGAAGTAGTTCTTGTAACATGCAATTGCTGTGGTCACAGCTGTCGTTTCAATGCAACATTTATCATCGGATCACGCCGGGATTGATCAATTGGCCAAGTTTGAACGCTCCAAAATCAGATGTTGCTGGTTTATGTGTCCTTGATTTATTTTGTCTTCTTGTCTTCTTCGTTTGTGTCGTAGCTGCACTTGCCTGTCACTGTCCTTTTCACTTGTCACCGGGCTTTCTTTTTCTATTATGCCTCATCTCGCTACGCTGTCTTTTTGGGATCAATCATGCAAGGTCCTGGTCTGAAACATTTGGCTGAATTCAGATATGTTTACTTTACTGCCATCGTCTGATCTTGTCTGAAACATTTGGCTGAATTCAGATATGTTTACTTTACTGCCATCGTCTGATCTGGTCTGAAACATTTGGCTGAATTCAGATATGTTTACTTTACTGCCATCGTCTGATCTGGTCTGAAACATTTGGCTGAATTCAGATATGTTTACTTTACTGCCATCGTCTGATCTGGTCTGAAACATTTGGCTGAATTCAGATAGGTTTACTTTACTGCCATCGTCTGATCCTTTACGTCCATGCCTCTTTTTTTTCTTTTTTCTTTCTTTTTAAGTTATTTATGGTAGCAAAGATAATTTGTCCTCAGTTGATCCTGGATGCAAGCGTCTCTTACTGCCATGCACAAATAGACATGCACACCGCACGTGGCATTATTTTTGCAACAGTCAACCACACATCATGTTTTTAGTGTTTCATAACCAATTTGTCTGCTTTCGTTTCAGTGTTTCACTGGCAAGCCACAATAATGGGACCTGTAAGTATTCACAAAGTCGCTGCCTTAATCATACTGCTTTATTTGCAGCGCTCCTTGTGCAATAATGCTCACATACTGTATATGGTGACAAAATGACCTCTCGTGACCTCATGACTCTGAAACCTGTACTCTTAACCCTGACTTGTGCTCCAGCAACAAAGCGCAGCCAACGTGGCTTTTCATTTTGTGTGCATGCATTTTGTCCTTAGCGTAATTCAGTCACTAATGAGATCAATGGCTTTGTTTCCCTCCCCATTAGAATGACAGTCCTTACCAGGGTGGGGTATTCTTCTTGACCATACACTTCCCCACAGACTACCCCTTCAAACCGCCAAAGGTAAGCAACACATACAACAAAACAAACGCATTATGCATTTGAACAAAGTACCATTGTGTCACACTGGTGACACGTGACTGTTGCGTCTAGTCATAAAACACCACACGGCTTTGCATCAGTCAGCTTCCTGTCCCTCATCCCCCCCTCCCCACCATTTATTTTCTCTGTCTACCTGCAGGTTGCATTTACCACAAGAATCTACCACCCAAATATCAACAGCAACGGCAGCATTTGTCTTGACATCCTGCGATCACAGTGGTCTCCGGCTCTCACCATCTCCAAAGGTAGGCTGCCTTCAAACACTAAGGGGCAAAGTGCACTGTCAAGAAAAATGTCACGTTGATGAGTCAATGATTTTTTTCTAGCCATCATTCAAACTCAAAGTAGCCTGATGATTTGTTTGGCAGATAAACTCAAAGTAGCCTGATGATTTGATTTGGCAGATAAACTCAAAGTAGCCTGATGATTTGGTTTGGCAGATAAACTCAAAGTAGCCTGATGATTTGATTTGGCAGATAAACTCAAAAGGAGCCTGATGATTTGTTTGGCAGATAAACTCAAAGTAGCCTGATGATTTGATTTGGCAGATAAACTCAAAGTAGCCTGATGATTTGTTTGGCAGATAAACTCAAAGTAGCCTGATGATTTGTTTGGCAGATAAACTCAAAGTAGCCCGATGATTTGGTTTGGCAGATAAACTCAAAGTACCCTGATGATTTGGTTTTGCAGATAAACTCAAAGTAGCCTGATGATTTGGTTTGGCAGATCACCTCAAAGTAGCCTGATGATTTGTTTGGCAGATCACCTCAAAGTAGCCTAATGATTTGTTTGGCAGATAAACTCAAAAGTAGCCAGATGATTTGGTTTGGCAGATAAACTCAAAAGTAGCCTGATGATTTGGTTTGGCAGATAAACTCAAAGTAGCCTGGTGATTTGGTTTGGCAGATAAACTCAAAGTGGCCTGATGATTTGGTTTGGCAGATAAACTCAAAAGTAGCCTGATGATTTGGTTTGGCAGATAAACTCAAAAGTAGCCTGATGATTTGGTTTGGCAGATAAACTCAAAGTAGCCTGATGATTTGTTTGGCAGATAAACTCAAAGTAGCCTGATGATTTGGTTTGGCAGATAAACTCAAAGTAGCCTGATGATTTGTTTGGCAGATAAACTCAAAGTAGCCTGATGATTTGGTTTGGCAGATAAACGGAGGGCTGTTAATGCTTGTGTGAATAACGAGTAATGGGTGGACCGTGGATGTGATTTTTAATGATGGCTGACTATTAAATGGGAGAGGAAAAGGTAGTGGGAATGAGGGAAACATTTCAGTTTCCATTTAAAGGGAAATGTATCCCACCCACACGTCTGATTTCTCACATTGAGGAGTTTCTACTGGACAGTAGCATTATCTCTGTGAAAGTCTGCTTTAGGTTGTTTTGTGGTGGGTTGTTGGCTGATGTGCTCACTGCTCACAAATTATGGCCCTTGTGTACAAAGATCTAAGCATTTTTTGTTTGTTTGTTTTTAAGATACATTTTCTTGTTGAAAATCCAAATTGTCTGTATGGTCGACTCTCATATAGCTCTGACGAGAAATGTACTATTGTACACTGTAGTATATTTTCTTAAGTTCTAGTGGTAAAAGCTAAAACTGTTGTGTATATAGAGTTAAAGAAAAGCAAATGTAATGGCATGCTGCCTCTCTTATGTCATATTATGTTTATGCTTCAGCGTATCATCGGATATTTCTGTCTATCTAACAAAGGTGGAAAAATCATTACTTGGGGTCTTGGGGTTTTAGTATTGCTCTTGACATAACATGATCTGTCATAGGTTCTCTGTCATGCAGGACAAACTAAAGTGATCCAT
Source organism: Poromitra crassiceps (assembly GCF_964638095.1). Classification (NCBI taxonomy): domain Eukaryota; kingdom Metazoa; phylum Chordata; class Actinopteri; order Beryciformes; family Melamphaidae; genus Poromitra; species Poromitra crassiceps. The sequence goes on from NC_139634.1 coordinate 20,093,079, forward strand.
TTTATTTTAGTTTTTTTGTCCCTACATTTTGTCTTTATAGTACTCATACCATGTTGTCTTTATAGTACTTATACCATGTTGTCTTAGTGTCTTTATAGTACTCATACCATGTTGTCTTAATGTCTTTATAGTACTCATACCATGTTGTCTTTATAGTACTTGTCTTAAGACGTCTATATCAGCATCTAGGAGTTACTTCTCCTTACTCTTGTGAAATGATAAACATTTCAGCATCAGTTTTACTTCAAACTTCTCCATGTTCTTCGGCTCTGTTGACTAGCTTAGTTGGCTTAGTAGGAAATGATAGAAAGTCTGAAAAGTTTTTTCTATCTCACCCCTCTAGTCCTCCTGTCCATCTGCTCTCTGCTGTGTGACCAAACCTCTTTCTATCTCACCCCTCTAGTCCTCCTGTCCATCTGCTCTCTCTGCTGTGTGACCAAACCTGTTTCTATCTCACCCCTCTAGTCCTCCTGTCCATCTGCTCTCTGCTGTGTGACCAAACCTGTTTCTATCTCACCCCTCTAGTCCTCCTGTCCATCTGCTCTCTGCTGTGTGACCCAAACCCGGATGACCCCTTAGTACCCGAGATCGCCCGCATCTACAAGACGGACAGGGAAAAGTAAGTTCTTCGCCTGACATCAACGTTCAACAAAGCACTATGAAATTGGTTTTATTTTTTCCTAAATTCAGTTTTTTCCATTTTAATTCTTCAGAATTCCATTTTAAACTAATTTTATCATCAGCAAGAGTGTCTAATAAAGTGATCAAGTGCTTCAATACAAAACAATAGTCACAAAAGTCCTGAATAAATTCTTGTCTTGAATCTGCTGATGAGCTTGCACTAGTAAGTAATAGTTTTGAAGCCGTGTTGCCAACTAAGTCGTCAGATGACGACATACGATAATTTGCATATCAATATATAGATGGTTTTCACCAGCTGCAACCCCACAGCACTTCCTTTTTCTCAGCTTCTTCTTCGCTCTTTTATGGCAGTTGGCATCCTTAAATTTTGCATTACCACCACGGGCGCCACCTACTGAATTGTATCATCTTCACAGTGCTAACTATTTACAGTGTCCACTTTCTCAGCTGTTCAGGGGAAACACTGACATACTTCTATTAATTTATTTTTATTTTTGCTATGTAATCATTTAAATGTAAAGATAGGCCTATGCGTTCAATAACGTACTGATAGTCAGCACTCTGTAACACGTAGCTTTTATTAGCCTCTCAGGCTAGCTCCGGACCAGACAACAACACTTCCTACTACCCAGCGTGTGCACGTCTTTCCGTCACGCGTGGTTGTTATGGCAACTATCAACAACTACTACTAACTACTACAAGACATAAAGACCGAAATACGTTGTTACTGTGTCTGTCGGAGACACGGCCTAACGTTAACATTTAATATGAGCCAAATATCAGCCTGCGCTCAGCTATGTATACAGGAAGTAAACCGGATATTCAGGTGGGTTGTGACGGTTGTTATTAAGTTAAAACCGTATATAATATATATAACCCTTTAATATTAAGTGCTGACTATGCATGTATAAGAGAAAAGATGAACAGACACCGACCATGCGTTCTGAAGCCGTCTTGCTGAAACTCCATGACTTTTTTTTCTGCCGTCTACTTTTTCATTTTAATTTTGGATGATTTAACACCAGCTGTAAAGTACCGTAAATTCCGGACTATAAGCCGCGGCTTTTTTCCCGTTTTTTGGCCCCTGCGGCTTATATAACGGTGCGTCTTATCTATGGATTTTTTCAGAAAAAAAAAAAAAAAAAAAAAAAATCTCTCTTTTTTAGCACTCTTTCTAACTATAAATCCACTTCTGTTTTAATTTCCTCTCTTGCCCTCTTTTCACCACACCGCGGACACTGTGTGCACTGTAAAAATAAACAACGGTGGTGTTGTGTTATGTTGTTTTGTTGAAATGTTACGGTAATACGGTAAATGGGAGCTTCCTCAAACAGCCATCTCTTTCCCGACAATCCCCTCTGTGCGTGACCACTTACATATGGTAATTACGGTAAGCAAACGGCCACAAGCCCATCAACTCCCTCCCCCGACTACCAGGAGAAAATCACAAACTTCGGCGAATTCACACAAAGGAAGATCAAGGAATATTCCATCGAACCGGAGCAGATCATAAATATGGATGAAGTGCCTTTGACGTTCGACCTGCCACTCACTCGGACTGTTAACAAGAAGCGCCCTGGAGGATTCTTTCACCAAAAAAAAGCTTTGCTCGTTCTCGACAGCATGAGAACGAGCAGTAGATGATCATGAGGTGGTTTTTCAGACGTGTCGATATAGCAGTTTATCGCAAAAGTGTAATGGAAACACATTTTTCGCATTTGCACGTCATGTGACCCATATTATCCCTTGGAAAAGGAGCGGAAAATAAGTTTGGTAAGTAAGGTTCGATAGCCGTGTCAAAACCTCCGCAGCAAGTGGAAAACTTTGAAGCAACGCTACCTAGCAGAAAGACGAGTGTTGTGCAAAAGCGTAGCCGGGCAAATTAGATAATGTTTAATGGCAGAAATCGGTCCATGGTGACAGCAGGCTGCCTGTGTGCGCGCATTTGGCACAGCGGCGAGATGAGAGGATGAAAAGCACACACTGGTGCGGTGGTGCTGTCTGAAGTGAATACAGTGACTGTGAGTAGGCTAATACATTGCACACGTTTCAGGTGCAATTATAGAACCAAATCAGCCTTTTCCCCCCTCCATCTCTAAATCGGACCAGTTGTAGGCTATTAGGCTACCTTTTTTCCTCTGCCTGTCGCGCTGACTGCATTCACGCAGCCAGCAACATTTTGCGACTCATTTTCTTTTGAATTGATAATCAGGCTCGTTTATATGCATTGTAACTTCATGTTGGGATTTCCATTGACCATTGGTTGGATTTGAGCATGCAGGGGACGGGATATGGGGCAGATCCCCGTGCGTAATCACTGTGGCAGCTGCTGCAACGGGGAATCACTCAAACGCAACTTCAATGGAAACGCCTACAAGTCGCAATTGTACATTGTCGAAGTTGTAGAAATATCGCAATTCTTTTGCGAAAAACTGTAATGGAAACACAGCTATAGATGAAGAGGAGTTCGTTGGTTTTGAGTGACAATGAAGGAGAGAGGAGAGTGGTTGACGAAGCCACCCTGAACCTGTTCGTTTCCGACACTGAAGATGAGGACTTTGGTGGTTTCAGTACGCAGGAAGAAGAGGAAGACGAGCATTAGTGACTTGACTTCTCTGGTTACAGGTTTGCTGCACATATAGCCTATTGTTGTGTGATTTTGTCTGGGGATTAGTGACCTGACTTTTGTTTTGTTTTGTTGAAATGTTAATAAATGGGAGCTTCCCCAAACAGCCATCGCTTTCCCGACATTCCTCTCTGTGCACGAACCCTTTCATATGGTAATTAAACATCAAAACACCCGCGGCTTATAGACCGGTGCGGCTTATAGAAGAAAAAAATAGTCAATTTTGGTCCCGCGGCTTATACACCGGTGCGTCTTATAGTCCGGAATTTACGGTAATGTAACTGAGCATTTAGGGTTTACACTCTTCTCACCCTTAGGTAGAACCTCCATTAAAAATAGCTTACACACTTGTATCAAAATAGCCTACTCGTTGTGATGTTAAGATTACATATGGAGTGAAACTAGTCTGTAAAGTATTACCCAAAAATGTATATCAAGGTTAACGTTACAATTGCGGAAAACCTACTTTTACATTCTGGCTGACTTGACCATAGATATGCGCTCGCTGAGGAGAGAGGAGTGCTGTAAGTTCCTTAATGTACAGCTTATTTCCCCGACGTGTGCTGATTAACGGGGCTCTGTGGGCGGACATGCTCCGCCAGAAACATACAGTATCTAAATGCACAGTAGGGCGCAGATTCTAGAGATAATGTTTATAATGTCTTATGATAGTAAATGAGTTAAAATCGCCTAAATATCAGTGGAGGAAAAGCAATTGGTAATCATCCCCTTCAATCACCAATTCACAATTTGATTGTCAATCGGAACACCCCCAGTGCTGACTCAGTCTGCCCGTCTGGACCAGTTTCAGTGTTCAGTGTGTGCTGGTAGCAATCACAAGTGGAACCTATCTTACAGGCCCTGCTCTCAGCGGAGGGAGGGGGGCTGCACTGGGTGTGCTTAGCACTGTGATCATCAGACCTCTCTGGATTAGACAAGCAAGTAGAGAAAACCGGCATCAGCTGTTCCAGTTTATTGGCAAATGCTTTGGGATTCAACACATTAACATTGCTTCCTATGGTCAAAGATAGTCGCCAGATTTGTCGTTAGTTGCTTTTGAGAAACAAAGTCGGCAGGGGGGCAATATATTCCACGATTTTTTCTGTTTCCTGCATCGAGGAATCATAGGGCCCTCGGTCATAATATCTTGTCTCCACTGGTCAGGGTGTAGCTGCCGCTGTGCTGTTGATCAAAGCTAGTGTCAAGCACCTGGCCAGAGATGGCCTACAGCTGTCATGCAAATTCATGGTCAATTTGGAAACATGTTTTCAGCTGTGGTCTAATATCTGAGAAATAAGATTCAGATTTTCAATTTAAGCAAGAAAACCGCAAGAACTCTGCTGTGCTGTCTGCTATTCAAGTTGCTCTTAAATTATATTTGAACTGGCTTTAAATGTCTTACAAAGTTTTTGACTCAAGGCGAGAACACGGAGCAGAGTAGTCGGTTATGTCTGGGCGTCTGTCGCCTTAGTATTTGCGGCGTGTCCCGCACCATTGGCTCTAGTCGGCTTTGTCGGTGGTTTGCCGTCAGCTTTTCTGGCCCATTCGGCGTTGGGCAGTCAGTGAGAGAAATCACTGATTGGCTGGTCAGGGGTAGAGAAATCACTGATTGGCTGGTCAGGGGTAGAGAAATCACTGATTGGCTGGTCAGGGGTAGAGAAATCACTGATTGACTGGTCAGGGGTAGTGTAGTCTCGCTGGCCAGCCTCCTCTCCCTTCCGTCCGAAGAATCTGGCGCCGCAGGTCTCCACAGTGGGATTGCGATGGGCGGCACTTAACGGCAGTGTCCTTGGAAAATAGTTTCCAACAATCCAACTTGCCATTTTCAGCGTGTAGCAGTGAGCTAGCGTGTAGGTTTCTGCCGTTAGCTTGCTACCTAGTTAGCGTTGTTGTCACTGCGGCGGCAGGGCACTATTTACAGCGACACACAGGGAGGAGGGAGCGGAAGCCGCTCTGATTGACATGGTCGGAGCCAATGACAGAGCTTGTAATAAGCCGGAAGCGGACATCCGGCTGCCACCGAAATAGTCGCTCCAATGGGAGAGCAGAGTAGAGCAGGGGAGGGTTTATCCCAGTTATGGAGACCTCCGGCGCCAGACTCCTCGGACGGAAGGGAGAGGAGGCTGGCCAGCGAGACTAGGGGTAGTGAAGCAGTGCAGGAGAAGAAGACCCAACGCGCTGCTCATTTTCCAACTTCATCTGATCATTCCAAAACACGGATATTTTCACGACGACGTGCCTTTGGGAAAGTCCCTCGAGCCTCTCGCTGTATATCACACATTTAGTTTCTTCTTATTTGTCCACCTCTGCCTCTTCCTTGGAAAGCAAAAGACCAGACAAGGGCTGACATACACTAGGGCAGTGGTTCTCAACTGGTGTAGCCTCAGGACCCAAATTTCAGATTTTTTTTTAAACCACTCGAATTTATTGCACCAAAATAGCGCATTAATTTAATACACAATGCCTTCATGCACTGTTATAAACCTCAAATGAACAAAAAAGTGCAACAGAAGTGCAACTAGGGCTAAAAACCAATTGAAATAAGGCAGACTTGAATTACAGGCCTATTAAATTTAAACAAGTCAAACTGGTCATGCTCAGAAAGTCTTATTTGAACTGTATGAAATATGAAATAAAAGGCAGACTTATCTTGAATTACATGCCTATATGTTTTTAAACAAGTTAATAATAATAATAATAATAATAATAATAATAATAATAATAATAATAAAACAACAAGTTAACCTGGTCATGCTAATCCAGTTTCAATAGTCTGAATTTAACTAATATGAAATAAAAAGGCAGACTTTTCTTGAATCACAGGCAGGCTATATGCTTTTTAGTTAAACTGGTTATAACTTAATTAAACTGGGGCCATGCTAATCCAGTTTCAATCATCTGAATTGAACTAAAATTAAATATGAAATGAAAAGGCAGACTTCTCTTGAATTACAGGCAACTGGTCAGGCTAATCCAGTTTCAATAATCTGAATTTAACTCGAATGAAATATGAAAAGAAAAATATATATATTTTTTTTTTTGGGCCAATGTCCCAATCAAAACAGCCCCGCGGCGCACCTTTTGGGTCGCGACCCACCAGTTGAGAAACGCTGCACTAGGGCCGTTTGCAACTTTTTATCAGACATATTCTCGATTAGAAGTAGCTATTATTACGAAACCATTTCAGTGAGTGGGATTGTAGGCAAACACTGCTTTGTGTCATGAATCGGGTCTCACGCAGGCGCAGAACGTACGTGCTAGTTGCCCGTCGGCTGTCGGTCTTTGCGGTGTGTTCAAGTGCAACTTTTTGGCCCCGGCACGGGAGACGTGAGGTGACATCTAGTTGCCGCTAGTCCTTTCAAGTATTTTTTGTGTGTCAGCCCTCTTACACAAACCTGTATCTGTCACCCTGCTTACTCTTTGCACCGGTGTTTTTCCACCACAAGTTATAGAAAAGGAAACTCATTATAACCATGCACACATTCTCTACTGTAAGAACAGTGCTCATCTATTTTCAAAATAGTATTTCTATGGTATGGTTGTTCTGACATGTTGAATCTCATAATTAGGTTATTTTAGTCATTTATTTTCATTGCCTTGCCCTAAATGAGTGTTGGTACATTGCTGTCTGCACTGCAGTTTACTGATATCACCTGAAGTGAGCCCTTGCTGCCCAGTGCAGGTTTAATCTGTCATCTACGCTTAGTGAAGGCCTGTATGGATCTGTAGTTGGGTTTCCATCCACCTCAAGATTCAAGAATTTTTATTGTTACTCCGTTGTACAAGTACGCACATGTGAAATTCTTATGATGTGGGCTCCGTTACATCCACCTGTTTTTATGCAAAATTTCAATTTGCGCATAAAATGAGTGGAAACGCTGCAAAATTCGGGGGGGGGGGGGGGTGGGACTCAAAATATTGCAAAAAAGTTTTCACGCTTGAGGGAGGTGGAAAAGTCGGTGTATCGATAAAAGGAAAATGCGATAAGTGCAGTGGAAACCGATTAACCGATATTCCGTTGTTTCTCCATTCAAAAACCACGCAGTTTGCCTTGATGATCACTGCAAAACATAGGGCTACACACTTGTAAGGTAAATAATGGTAATTTAAATAGCAGCACAATTTTTAGACTGAAGAAGACAGTGATATTAACTTTAAGGCGACTCACTTCTAGAATTGAATGAAATTGTATTCACTTACTAACTCTGCTCTGTGAGTTTTGCTTGCCGAGTTGAAGAGCGGCACCTAGTAGCCTAATCCAGAAATTGCATTTGATGGTACCTTTTGGAGATCATCAAGAAGCTTTAAATGAACACCATCAGATGTGTTTAATAGGGCTTGGTCGTTGCCCAGACGACGCGTATCTGGTCTAGCAGCTGATCAGCAGAGGCAGAGGCAGCCTCAGACATGAGGTGATTGACAGCTCTATAATTTGCATAATAGTAGCGGATGGAAACGCACATTATTTAGCATTTTCTTTTGCCGACTTTCAGAAAATTCTATAAGATGCCTACTCTGCAGGCGCTCCCCTCAGATAGAAGCGCTTGTGATTCTGACCTCTTCACACACTTGCATCAGAACACGCCTCACATGATGTCACATCCTTTGAGGAAAAGGACAAGGACAGCAGTATTCACAAAACTCAGTTTGATGGCAGGATGCAGTCCCCCTGAAAGCACGCGTCAGCCATGTTTGATGGCAGGATGCAGTCCCCCTGAAAGCACGCGTCAGCCATGTTTGATGGCAGGATGCAGTCCCCCTGAAAGCACGCGTCAGCCATGTTTGATGGCAGGATGCAGTCCCCCTGAAAGCACGCGTCGGCCATGTTTGATGGCAGGATGCAGTCCCCCTGAAAGCACGCGTCAGCCATGGCATCACTGAAACTCCATTGACTTTTGACTTTTGTTCCACGCTGCAAATGAAGGGACTGTGTTAATATGCTGCTTTATCACTACTTGAATACTGTTATAAGCCTATGCATGTTTTGGTTTTTACAAAGCTTAACAACTCATTCAATCCTCTCTCTCTCTCCTTGTGTTGCAGGTACAACAGAATAGCTCGGGAATGGACACAAAAGTATGCAATGTAGTGTAGGGGTAGAAATCATGGCCAACCACCTCTACGACGTAAGGTTAGGGGGAGCTTCAGAAGTAAAGAGAAAATAAAAGAAAAAAAAACATACAAACAAATGAAAAAGTTTAAAACAAGATCTTGTTGGTTTCCATTGGAGTGCTTTCTTTGAGCCACGCCCCCCTCCCTTCACCAGAGTACTTGTTAAAAAAATCCCTCTACCCCCCCCCCCCCCCCACATTACCCCTCTCTTTCTTTCTCTCTCTCTCTTTCTCTCCCCCTCTCTGGTGTATATATTCTCAACTTGCGATGGTATCCCCTCCTCCACCACCTGACCTCTGCCCTCCCGTCAGACCTCCGTATCCCCTTACATTTTCTCACCATGCAGGTTGGGCTGTCACCACCCACCCTCCACGCACACACACACTTGCAACCCTCACCCACTCACTCCAAAACATTTTTTTATCACTAAAAGCATTCCTTTGAACATCTGTAAAACTTAGGGGACCTTTTTTTGGATTCTATCCCCCCCCCTTTTTTATTTCTTTTTTGGGGAGGGGGGTATGAGATGGAGGGATTTTTACACTGTACCCTTTCTTGTTTTGTTATTTTTCCCTTTATCATTCCCAGCTGTTAGAGGTGACAATTCAAGAAAGCCGTTTCCGCACACGAGTCGAGGGGCAGTCTGTATTTTGTACAAGGAATACTTAAAGAAAAATCATAGCAGGCTATATGAAGGGGGGGGGATATGTACTATATGGCCCATTTTGGTCTTTTTCTTTTGGATTCTATGAAAGCACTTGAACTTATCCCCACACCTCCCACTCCCCCCCCACCCTCACTATTGCCATCTAACCAAGTTGTCTCCCCTTTATACAAACACATACATACAGACACACACTCTCGGACACACAAACTCTTAACCCCCGTGTCTCCACCACCACCTCTACATTCACAAAGTAGAGGTTCTGGACCAGGTATTTAAGCAATTATTATTCCCCCCCCCCCCCCGCCCTCCCTCTTAGTTTAACCTGTGTTTTTACACCCCCCCCCCCCCCCCCCCACACATAACTTTAGGTTGCATTATTATTTTATTTTTTTGTTTTTGTTTTTGCTATTGTTGAATTAGAGGCTAACATCTTAAAAAAGGCTATGGGACTGGCTTGGGCTGTGGGTGCGAGGAGAAGCCACTCTCCTCGCACAAAACCTGTATATTGAATTACCTGAGAGGCTCGTTGAGCTCTGCGTGTTGATTAAACTGTGTAATAAAAGCCTGTGACTCCTGTCAACTCATTCTCACCCCCTGCTGGAGGAGAGGCAGAGGGAGGAAGGTGGGTAAGGTGATGCCCCTGCGACCCACTTAAAGGGAGTTTAGACTGGGGGAGGTACCCTTACGGCATCACCATTGATGGTCACTTATTTTACATCTTTTATTTTTAGAATGTTACATTTTACTAATTTATACACAGTCACAACAGAAAAGCCAGCACACAAAAAAAGTCATTTTAGAGGTCTTCTTCGGTGTTGTTACATGTGCCCTGCACTGAAGTTGCATCATTTTTTGGAGTGTGCTCGCTTTTCACTTTTTCCCTAATTTATAGACACTCAAAGAATATCAGTTGAGCAGGGGAAAGCAAATGGTCAAATCGAAAAGCTACGTTCACATATATTAGGTTTTGTTTATATGGGGAAGAATTTGAGTGAAAGCATTATTGTAAAAATGTATTTTAATTTCCCAATAAAAACTCCAGTGGGGACATGGAAGATGTTCTGCATAGCTATATCACTGGTAACAATTACCAATTATTTTTGACTAGATGTGGTTTCACATGTCACATGTCATGGTGCTGCTTGTGCTTTACCCTACAGTCTACTTGGTCAATACACTGCATTCATAGAACATTTCAAATACATTTACACCTATTGCATTTAAACACTTACTACAGTATAGATGGTTTTCATGGAATTGGTTGCTATGGGAACAGTTTGAACCCTAGCTTATTTCCTGTCAGCAATTGTATTAGCAAACATTGCAACAGGAAGTAAGCTAGGGGCAATTTTGAATGTTTGTTGTCAAATTAAAAGCATCTATTCATTCATTCATGGAATTCATAATTCCAGTGACCTTACTTGATCCTGTGGATGGTAGCATCAATGAATGATGTGAAGTCGTTATGTTGCCCTCTGCTGGTTATTTTCAACCCTTCAAACAAATGCACAGTAGGCTAGACTCTTATTGCAAATCATGACTTATAATAGTCAGTCTATCAAAGTGTTTACATGTATTCTGATAGTCTGTTGTCGATGAGGAAATGGCAGCAGGTCATTGGCTTTGAGCACGCACCCACTAGGGGGCGCTAATTGTCACCAAAGATTATTTTATAACAAGATGCACCACAGCCCATTTAACCGTAGTTGGCAGCTCCACCGGAACGTCGTAGGGATGGGAAATCATCTCGCACCTGCGTACAACTGAAACTTGGCTAAATCATGTAAATCATGTAGCTACATTCCACATAAACCCCCTTGCATACAACTGCAGTTGCCCCCCCCCCCAACAATAGCTCAGCAGGAGCTTCAGAGCTTTCAGAAAATGTCCACGTAAAGCGAAGACGGAAGTAAGTAGGAGTAACACCTCTCGCACCAACACGTTATCACTTGCCCTCCCTACCCTAGTCCGGATTGGTTGCTGCTCAGTGACGTACCCCGCTGCAGGCTGAGCCAGAGAGGAGTTGAGTTGACCTTGCTCTGCTCAGTGCACTGAGCTAGCCCCAAAACACACCGACCACCAGAGACAACATGACAACCCCAGATTTACTCGCTATGCCGATGCCTGCGTTACCCAGCACGGGATTCAGGATATCTAGAGGTAACGCCAAACTAGCTAACGTTAGCGAATGAGCTGAGCTAGTTTAGGGAAGCCAGTTTGCTGCACAGCAATAACGCTGCTTTTGAGTTAATTTGAGTCATTTAGTTAACCCAACCAAACTTTAAGGCAGGCTTAACTTTAAGACATAGCCCTAGCTAGACCCTAAACGACGTTAACAAGTACGTAATGCGATTGCAAATGCAGTGTAAAAACCCCGCTATTTTAGCTGGCTGCCAACCTTACTATACCATTCAGGGAGTCCTGTTGGATACAGCCACAAGTTGTGCTTCCGGTCACACTATTTTGTTTTTATTTTGTTTTTGCCCTGCTGCGGATCACATCATCATACCATCCGCAGCTCGGTGTGGCTTGTCCGGGCCGTCACAGTCAGTTGTGTTCATATTTTGCAGACCTGCATCATGTGATGCCCAGTAGACCTGACAAATCGTCATGGCTTCTGTGCCTGAACTTTGAAGGCTGTCTGTACTTGCCCTTAAAATAGTAAGATTCACCTGGTAAAACACACACACACAGTTCTAGACGTATTTATCATTAATTTCATTAGTCTTAACGTGCCATGTGCAAATGTTTTACTGCTGCATTTGTCACCCAGGGCTGCATACTAGTCACTAGGTGACAGTCACCTTTTTGATCCCAAAATAGGGCACTTAAGTGAATATTTTTGAGTGGTTTTGTGTCTGCCCTGCGTCATTCACCTTTTTCCTCTCCATGAATGTATCCCTCATCACCACTATGACATGCAGGATGGAGGATGCAGTTTCTTTGTTGCCAATATTTCAAGTGTGATAGCTTATGTTTTGCCTGGTCAAATATCTTTTGTGAGCACAATTTGTCCTCTCTTCACTGCACTTACTACTCTGTTTGTTAATGCATAAGCTCAGCTGTCTCTTTGTATCTTTCTTTCTAACATACCGGTATTGAGATTGCAGTGCAAGAGGAATAGGCCAGGTGAAGGGGCTATCTAAATCATGTGTGTGTGCTGCATGTACTTTGCCTTATCCTTCCTGTGCTTAAATGTCATTCTCAAATAGCACATTTTGTTGGCGATCTATTTCGCATTTCTTAATCCATTTTTGTCAACAACCTGACTTCACGTTGAGATGTTTTCCAGTGCAGCTACCGTTGAGTCAGTGTATGAAATTTAAAACATTTTGAGGTCAACTTTAGCTCCCACTGTCTAAAAATAGGGACATTTACAACATTTTGGGGGCACTTAAAAAAATACTAATTACTGCATAAATTTGCTAACGCGTCGTGTGAACAACAGTGATGTTGGTGTGAGTGTATTGATCATCTTCTTCTGGCAACCAACTTGCCGGTGCTGAGTGTGTGTTAAAGATGGAAATGGAAATTAAATGAATTGAATGAGAAGAAAATTGTCAAAATCTTCGGGGCAATTTTTGCCCCTGGATCATGTGTTTTTAGGGGGATTCTGAGATTTCAATGGGGCATTTTTGCCATTGCCCCTGGCTAAATTCCTACACTGAGTTGAGTTTAATCAACCATCTAAAACAGTAGTCAGGTTTTTGTGTCAGTCGCTCAGTCAGAATCAAAGCTTTCTAGAGCCACCATTTTGCACCAACATTCAACAATCATACAGGAAGAAATCCATTGAAAAAGAGGAGACCAATTTTTCCACCTACAGTGGCTCCAATATACCAGGATGCAATGCAGCCACAAGACGATGTGATGTGTTTTGAGTTAGAGTGTTCACAAAGTTGGCTAGCTTGCTATACTGTATTTACTGTATATATGCCAATCTTTTGATTGAAAGTAACACATTCACATCTGCTCTTTGGGGGTTGCACAAGGCATTCTGGGAAATGTAGGTATTTAGATATTTAGAAAGGTAGATATGCAAAATAAAAGTAAGCTACAACACATCGTCAACTAAAATTCAAAAATCTGGGCACCACAAAGCCTTCCAAGTCAGTGTAACTGTCAAAAAATGTTGGCTTTTACCAGTTCCCATAAAGAAAGCAATCATTATGTTTTGAGTCTTGTATTATACCATATTTTCCTGGATTAAAATCAGCACAGGGCAGGATTAGTTAATCTGCTTGAGTATGAGCTGCAATATGTACGTCTAAACCTCCATAGTGGCAATAGGTCTGGTTGACCTGCACAGGAATCAGAAGGGTTCAATGTTGAGATATTCTGGTGGTGGTAGCTATCATGTGATCCTAGTGTGTGTTACCTTAACCATGTGCTGATGTTAAGGATGTGCGTCTCATTTAAGTACTGAGCTGTGTACCTCCGTATTGTTTAACCTCTTCTCCAGCACTATCATCAAGTTGAAAATTACACTGTTTTCCTTCTATTTCAAATGGTCTGTGTGGGGATGCAAAATTTGCCAGGGCATGAATCTGGGGTGGGGGGTAAACACCCACATGGGGTGCGACAGCGATATTTTATGTAGACCAATCACAGCTCGCGCTGCAATGACATCACTGATGAGGTCATAAATCACTGATGTCATAAAGCTCTACATCACTGATGACATCACAATTGGCTTGAGTGACTAATGGCCCATTTCCACCGCAGGTAGTAGCGCGGTCCCGCTCCGCTCGACTCGATAAATGGTCTCATTCCACCGGTAAAAACCGTCCCAGCCCGGGTTGAGTTGGGGTTGAGTCGTGCTACTTTTCGTCCCTGCTTCGTTGGGGTTCTAGGGCTGTGAACCCGGTACCATACGGTGACGTGAAAACATTGTTGACGACTGATTGGTCAGGCAGAATCGTGTTTACTCTGTCTATCTACTGACTGTCAATGCAATGCTGCATACCAGTTTAGTGGGCTTACCTTCTCTTCTGTTATGTTATTTCCATGCTGCCTTCGCCTCTGGTGAAATAAAATCGTGGCGGTGGTTTCAATTGTTTTGAGAGAAAAAAGTCTGCTGCTCAGGAAGCCCTTGTAGTTGAGTGCAGCGCTCCGCTAGGCCGCAGGCGGATCTTTGGTGAAGCCGAGGTCTTGCCTGGTGAGAGGCCGCCGGGGTAGAGGCTACTCTGTTGCGCTCTCCCGTCCCTGCGCAGCGCATGCATGTGAGTTTGACTAACAACAAAGTGATATCCATTCTCCTGGCCGATTGTTACATTTGCCCATGTACACTGTAGGTCATTTAGAGGCACCAGTATTTCATAAACAGTTTAAAAGTTCTGTGGATGGATTTAATTGTAACGTTATGTTATAGCCTACTTCGGCTATAGGCGGAGGACAGATATGCGGTCGCTATGACGACCAGCTGTGGGCGGGGGTGGGCGGGGGCAGATGATCGGCGGTCGAAGCAGAACATCCATCGGGCCAAAATGAGTAGAGCCGACTGGTGACGAGCTGTGCAGGGCAGTAAAATGTGGTGGAAATGAGCCATTAGACCAATCATGCTGCTATGACATCGCAATTGCTTGATGTCGCTGATGTCATACATACAGTTCTACATCACTGATGACATCACAATTGCTTGAGTGACAACATTGATGACATGCTAAAAAAATTGCGCCCATAGTTTGACACCGCATGTGAACTGAATACAGCAACAGCGACCTCTTTTCTCTTCTTATCTCCGCTTACAAAGACCAACTACAATGGACCCATCACATTTATTTTGTATATAGTGTGTTTCTCACAAATCTCAGGATCACGGGGGAAGAGGTCAAGGGCGAGTTACGGGGAAAAGTTAGAAAAGTCCAAAGGGCGCTTTGTTCTAGAATTGAGTGAGCGAAGCTTGGTTCATCGTCTCCAGAGTCTCCTCCACCTTAGAATTGAGCACGCAAAATTCTAGTTGATTAAAAAGGCAACGGTAATACAGTAGGTAGGTAGGCACTTTCTCTCACTAACTGAACAGTTCTGGGTGTCAACATGGATGCATCAACACAATGGGCCTTTTTCACCATCAGCCATTTTGTGTCTAAAAGGCAGGAAGTAACACAGGTGCAAGCAAACATTAATGAGGGTTTCCAACTTACAATCTATTTAGGTGTTCCAGTGACGGGGCTCTCGTTAATGTTTTGTTTGCACCTGTGTTGCTTCCTGCCTTTTAGACACAAAATGGCTGAGGTGAAAAAGGCTAATAGTGAGTGACTGTACTGCAAGTCATTATTTGCTGGGCCAGAGTCCAGATTCAGGAGTCCATGTGTTTGAACTGGCTTGAAGCCATCTAAATGTCCAGATAGACATCTCACGCAGCCTTTACTTGTGATCATAATGTTCAGATTTTTCCCACCTGAACTAAGACTAAGAACCCAGTGATCATGTCTTTATAATAATTCCCAGCATTTCAATGTCAAGCACAAATGAAAAATCCAGAAAATAAGTAACATTAGCCATGATATTTTAAATGTCTGATATGTGATGAAAGTCATGCATTGTGTTTTCACTTTATTTGAAAAGGATTGCCAAACCTGGAGTTTAAGCTGTTTTACAGCGTGGACAGTTACCCTGAGTCTGCCTGCAGAGAAAGCCTGCAAGCTTTGTACAGTGATAAGTAGATCATGAGGAGATCAAAAGCTTGCTTTACAGATTCACTCTTCAAAATGCTTTTCCAAGGCACATGAACACCTGAACAAGTCCTAGCATAACTTACAGCAGTGGTTCTCAAACTTTTTTTTTTGCTTCAGTACCCCCCTTTCCCTGATTTCTGAATCCAGGTACCCCCTTTACCCGACAAAAACTTCAGTTTCAGTAGTAAAAATTAGAAATATATTAGTAAAAGTATAGTTCTCATTCACATTTTAAATCATATTACTATTATCTAAAAATAAATGTTTAAATGTAATATTTTCACAATTTATTCTTACATTTTCCCATTTTCCCCTTTCTGTCAAGTACCCCCCTGTAGTACCTCCATGTACCCCTAGTGGTATGCATACCCCATTTGAGAAACATTGTACTTGCTGGGATGTAGCCCACTACCTTCCTTCCCAACAACAGTCTATGAAGGACACTGACAGTGGATTTGGGAGATAAAAGCATGTAAAACGGTCTGTGATGCTTTATAAAATGGTTCCCTCAAATCAAGTGATCTGATTGGTTCATAGCCGTGGTATATTGAGTGTATATACAATGGCAATGATGTCATTATTTTGCACAATTCAGTATCACTGCGTGTCAAGTGAAGGGCGTTCAAGCAGTGCTGCAGACCGGTTCGTAGTTAGTAACTAACTAGTAAGCAACGTTACTGTCAAAACGCCACTGAATGACCCTCCTGTGGCTTGTTAACGTGTACAAGTCAGTTAGTTTTTAAATCCGTTGCTCGTTTGTTGAGAATAAGTGTGATTTCCAACTACCAAATTTACTAGGTAAACCAGAGATAGCCTGTGTTGCTAGGTGCTAGCTAGCTTCTGTAGCTTATCTACGTTGCACAGCAACTGTGTGCAGGCAGCCAGGAGGGACTATTTTATTCTGAACATTATGATTTATGGAGAAAAACTATTTAAATTGGAGTGTGTCTATTACTTTAATATTGCTTTACTTGGTAACTGTTTTATAAAAGAAATAGCTCACTTCAGGTACAGTATATGGTTGTTATATCACAGCAGAGGGGTTTTGTTTTTACGTCCCTTAGTAGTGATATAATGAGCATATATGCCACGGGCTGTCGTGAGCTATTGCTTAATTCATGGCTGACCCAATTTGTGGTCTGCGGGCTCCATTTCTTTTGACCCGCCATGTATTTGATTAAATAAATTAATAAAACGCTGCGATATTACTGCCTTTCAAAGGCTGTGTGGCCTTTGAAAGTGTGATGAAACTTATATCATATGAAACTAGAAGACCTAAGGAATCCATCGGTATCAACCATGTCAACCTAGCTTGTCGGGGGCTAAATAACTGAATGAAAATGTGTTCTATGGGTAGGGTTAGGGCTATCTCACCAATAAAATGACTGTTAAACATTAGCTTTTTTATTATTTTGAAAATGTATTTTATATTTAGAATGAAAATTGTCTGTAAAATATAATACATTTTAATGTAATGTAATTTTCACGTAACATAAGGTGACCAGACGTCCTCGATTTTCAGGGACAGTCCCCGTTTTTGGTGACCTGTTCCCGGCTGGAGCTGTCCCTGAAAATGTCCCCGATTTTCTACTGGCGTCTGCGGCCGATATGACTCTAGCTCTAGCAGGCTCATTCTTAAATCTCGAGTGAAGATACTTACAGGGTATGACTGTAAGACCTACAGCAGGGATACTCAACTTGCTTTGCCCGGGGGCCACTTTTGTGAAATGAAACTGTAGAAGGCCAGGGGCCAGTTAATAAACAAACAATATACATTTTTCTGTAGCGGATTGTAGGTTTTTGGGGCGTCAGCCGGAGTTTAGTCTGACAATCTTGTGGACACCGGATAGTTAGTTAGGTTAAGTTAGTTAGGTTAAGTACATACTGTACATAAGTGCCCGGGTAGCAAGCAGACGGCGGTATTTGACAATTTAGCAGCTAAATCATAGTTTATTGAGAGATATTCCATATTCCAGACTGAAATGCTATAACAGAAGTGGAGTATTGGCCAGAATGACATGAACATCTGGACACTTATTCAGCGGGTATCTTGCATGTTGCGTTCAGGTGCATTGTAAAAATAAATAAAAAAAATTGCAATTCCATTGCGGACCACACAGGAGGCGCATGTGGCCCGCGGGCCGCAAGTTGAGTATCACTGACCTACAGCATCCATTGGGACAAACAATGCCATGCTACCTGGTCGAGAAGGGGGCTAAATAATGAATTTTGGCATATATGGTCACCAGGGGCCTCTTTGTGAAGCCGACACTGTTTATTACAGTACAACAGCCATGGACAAAGTCAATGAAACCGGAATCATCTCCATTTCATAGGTAATAACATTGGATATTTTTATGATATATTGATTGCCGGACTGGAAATGTCCCCGATTTTCATTTGATAAATCTGGTCACCTTAACATAACATCAACATCTATTTTTGGGCAACTGGCTTAATTATACCATAGGACACCAAAATGTGTAATGTCGGTGAGTCCCTTAACGCCTGCCCTGCCTGTGTGTCTGCAGACCAGCTGATTGTAGCGGTGCCTGTGGCGGTGGTGGCAGCAGTGGGGGGGTTCCTGGTCAGCCGCTACCTGAGCGGGCGCAGCTGTAAGAAGGGCCTGGTCAACACGTCCGTCAGCAAAGACAGTCCTAAAGTGGTGCACAGCTTCGACATGGAGGACATCGGCACCAAGGCCGTCTACTGCCGCTGCTGGAAGTCCAAGAAGGTCAGGTGCTCACACACACAGGCATCAGTGATTGCACTTTACGTTAGGTGGAGCCATTCAGTGCTGGTATAGAGCTCAACAGTCACGTGACACTCATGACGTAGCTCCGGTTCTGGAAATGACTGATGACATCACAATTACTTGAGTGACATCAGTGCTTCATGACATCACTGATGTCGGCTGAGCGTGCTAAGCGCATGACTTGGCATGAGTTTGGTCACACACACCCAAAGTGAGCCCATGGTGTGAAGCCCACAAAATAAATCCTACTACTATATTTGGAGTCGTATCTGTGTGCCTGTTTGTCCGGGGTTTGCGAGGGGCGTCGTTGCTCCGATTGTCTCCAAAATTTGCCGAAACACTTTTCAGGGGTCTGGCATGAATCTCGAGTGACATGACTGAAGTTTTTAAGCTGTGTGTATTGTTGTATGCTCTTGTGATCAGGGAGTCACTGAAAAAAGAGAACTTGCTCTCAATTGGCCCGCCCTGAATAAATAAAGGTGAAATGATATTTGCTCACTTAACGTTGAGCGGTGACTCATATTTACACCTTAGTATTTGCAACTTAGCTGCTTTGAGGAAACTAACAAGACTCTCACAGCCAGAGTACAGAGGGCTTCACTTGATAAGAGCCATTGTGTCCTCTAACGGCGTGTGTTCTCCTTGCAGTTCCCATACTGCGACGGTGCCCACATCAAACACAACGAGGAGACCGGGGACAATGTTGGGCCGCTCATCATCAAGAAGAAGGATGCTTAAGCCAACCAATCAGAGGGCTCAGTCCTCCCCCTTTGCCCCCCCTCCACCCACTCCCCCACTTTGTCCAACCATCACTCGTCATTACAGTGTCACACCGACGGTTACAGTATGGCACTGAAACAACAGATATTCCCTTCAGAGTCCGATATCAAACGCTGCATTCAGGTGCAGGCAGAATGTGGGACTCTCCAAACTCTGCTGAAAATGTGAATTTTGATTTTGTACATTCCACCCTGTTCCTAACACTACTACTGACTTGACTTGAACATCCAAAGTCATGTGTGGAGAGATAAGGAAAGGACTCTGACCCCAACAGAGGCAGACGTTGGGAGTACTGGGGCTGCACGCAGTGGCATTACTTGGCAGAAACACTGGCCATTTTGATCAAAGTTCTCAACCTACATCAGCTGATAGGTGAAATTCATCCCTGTGAAAGCATTGTACCCCCATGATCTGCCGACGTCGGTCCCCTCCTCTCCTTGACTCCTCCTAGGTGCAGAGCAGGTGGTTGAGAAATGAAGTGGCTTGCACCTCTCTCCCCTCAGTTCAGTTCAATTTTTGTTTTGAATTTGAATGCAGCACATGCCTTGAAAACACGCTTTTAACTACGTGTTGGCATGCGCATGATGGCTGCCTTGCGTATCTTGCGTCTGTTTGGAGCGTAGCGTTTCTGAGGATGTGCACAATCAATGCACAGTTAAAAACAAGCTCTGGCCTTAGACACAAAGCTACAGCCCCACTACCCCTGATTCCAAAAAGAACAAACTCATACGAATGGTACACGTTTTGATTTTTGCACTAAGAGCTGCTCGGTCAGAAGTAGAAAATGGCGTCTTGTCTTAAATGAAAGATTAAATTTTGATGATGCGCACATATCCAATCGGAGAACAGTTGTAACAAGTCATCCTATCTTGCTTTCTGACAAAACTGTTGTATTTAATCTGTAGTATAGTGTTCCAAAGTAAAAGCCTGTGTGTAAAGGATATATTTTGCTTGTTCTTCAGGTGTATTGTCCACTGGCTGTGGCACTTCTGACTCTACTGTGTATATTGTGTGAATAAAACATGTCTCGAAGTGGTCTGATTTGTAGAATTCATTTATTTGCAGGAGGCTTTTGCGCAGTATGGGGCAGCTAAGGCCTTCAGGGCCAGGGGGCAAACTCTTTTTATTATTTATTTATTTTACTAAAGGATCAGATTAACGTCTTAAAGCAATGCATCAGATGGCAAATCCTCTCCATCAGCAGCAAGGTGACGTTAGAGAAGCTTGCCGCGGTGTGAGTTCCAGGAGGCTGCTCATTGTGTTTTGGAGGAGCTCAGCCGAGCAGGCCGTCGTGCTGCAGTGTCCGCCGACAACCAGTGGCCATTTTGAGGCGGCAGTATCCTTTCTGACCGCTAGAAGACGCTGTGTTTTCATAAATAGTCCAGACTAGACAGTGTATGTGATTATGGTGGGCCCCTGCTCCCATAGTGACACACGCGCGCGAGTGCACGCACGCACGCA
Organism: Poromitra crassiceps; assembly: GCF_964638095.1. Taxonomy (NCBI): domain Eukaryota; kingdom Metazoa; phylum Chordata; class Actinopteri; order Beryciformes; family Melamphaidae; genus Poromitra; species Poromitra crassiceps. The sequence continues at coordinate 20,113,799 of NC_139634.1, forward strand.
CGCACACACACACACGATGCATCTGGCTGCGTGCCAAAACGGAGGACTCTCATAAGAGGTGGAGTGGACTCCATCGTCCTGGTGTGAGAGGAGTCACCTTACTAACCAGGCGGCGGCTGTCTAGCGCAGATTAGCTGTCTGCATGACAGATACAGGGTGGGACTGTTTCTGCTGCAAGGCCATAACATATTCTATACTTTATTAATTAGCTTCGGCACTCACAGATTGCTGTGATTTGGTTATTTAAAATATCTGAGATCAGTAGCCTGTTTTTGTTGGCAAAATGTGCCTATAATCTTTTGTAGCAATTGGTTTTATGTAGGCTACCATGTTGGGTATATAGCATTCATGTTGAGTCTTGTCAATGCTTAGAAAATAATAGGCTATAGGTTATCATTACATGAGAATAAAGTGTTAAATAGAGAATAGAGAATAAAGTGTTTTTACATATCTGTGTTGATTCCGATTCTAGGAGGGGGAAACTCCAAAATGTTTGATTTGAAGCAGCCAATAAATAGCTATGAATAGTCAATATATGTTATATATTATGTAAGTTTATTAACTGATCTCAATCTTCACACTTTGGATCCACTGACTTGCTATATGAAAAATCTTGCTATGAGATTTTGAAAACTCACACACACTCTTACTCAAAGCAATACCACACCATTATTTTTTGCAAGCATTTCCATAATGCTTGCAACTG
>NC_139634.1:20116502-20134002 GCF_964638095.1 Poromitra crassiceps
TTTTTTTTGGGCCAATGTCCCAATCAAAACAGCCCCGCGGCGCACCTTTTGGGTCGCGACCCACCAGTTGAGAAACGCTGCACTAGGGCCGTTTGCAACTTTTTATCAGACATATTCTCGATTAGAAGTAGCTATTATTACGAAACCATTTCAGTGAGTGGGATTGTAGGCAAACACTGCTTTGTGTCATGAATCGGGTCTCACGCAGGCGCAGAACGTACGTGCTAGTTGCCCGTCGGCTGTCGGTCTTTGCGGTGTGTTCAAGTGCAACTTTTTGGCCCCGGCACGGGAGACGTGAGGTGACATCTAGTTGCCGCTAGTCCTTTCAAGTATTTTTTGTGTGTCAGCCCTCTTACACAAACCTGTATCTGTCACCCTGCTTACTCTTTGCACCGGTGTTTTTCCACCACAAGTTATAGAAAAGGAAACTCATTATAACCATGCACACATTCTCTACTGTAAGAACAGTGCTCATCTATTTTCAAAATAGTATTTCTATGGTATGGTTGTTCTGACATGTTGAATCTCATAATTAGGTTATTTTAGTCATTTATTTTCATTGCCTTGCCCTAAATGAGTGTTGGTACATTGCTGTCTGCACTGCAGTTTACTGATATCACCTGAAGTGAGCCCTTGCTGCCCAGTGCAGGTTTAATCTGTCATCTACGCTTAGTGAAGGCCTGTATGGATCTGTAGTTGGGTTTCCATCCACCTCAAGATTCAAGAATTTTTATTGTTACTCCGTTGTACAAGTACGCACATGTGAAATTCTTATGATGTGGGCTCCGTTACATCCACCTGTTTTTATGCAAAATTTCAATTTGCGCATAAAATGAGTGGAAACGCTGCAAAATTCGGGGGGGGGGGGGGGTGGGACTCAAAATATTGCAAAAAAGTTTTCACGCTTGAGGGAGGTGGAAAAGTCGGTGTATCGATAAAAGGAAAATGCGATAAGTGCAGTGGAAACCGATTAACCGATATTCCGTTGTTTCTCCATTCAAAAACCACGCAGTTTGCCTTGATGATCACTGCAAAACATAGGGCTACACACTTGTAAGGTAAATAATGGTAATTTAAATAGCAGCACAATTTTTAGACTGAAGAAGACAGTGATATTAACTTTAAGGCGACTCACTTCTAGAATTGAATGAAATTGTATTCACTTACTAACTCTGCTCTGTGAGTTTTGCTTGCCGAGTTGAAGAGCGGCACCTGGTAGCCTAATCCAGAAATTGCATTTGATGGTACCTTTTGGAGATCATCAAGAAGCTTTAAATGAACACCATCAGATGTGTTTAATAGGGCTTGGTCGTTGCCCAGACGACGCGTATCTGGTCTAGCAGCTGATCAGCAGAGGCAGAGGCAGCCTCAGACACGAGGTGATTGACAGCTCTATAATTTGCATAATAGTAGCGGATGGAAACGCACATTATTTAGCATTTTCTTTTGCCGACTTTCAGAAATTTCTATAAGATGCCTACTCTGCAGGCGCTCCCCTCAGATAGAAGCGCTTGTGATTCTGACCTCTTCACACACTTGCATCAGAACACGCCTCACATGATGTCACATCCTTTGAGGAAAAGGACAAGGACAGCAGTATTCACAAAACTCAGTTTGATGGCAGGATGCAGTCCCCCTGAAAGCACGCGTCAGCCATGTTTGATGGCAGGATGCAGTCCCCCTGAAAGCACGCGTCAGCCATGTTTGATGGCAGGATGCAGTCCCCCTGAAAGCACGCGTCAGCCATGTTTGATGGCAGGATGCAGTCCCCCTGAAAGCACGCGTCGGCCATGTTTGATGGCAGGATGCAGTCCCCCTGAAAGCACGCGTCAGCCATGGCATCACTGAAACTCCATTGACTTTTGACTTTTGTTCCACGCTGCAAATGAAGGGACTGTGTTAATATGCTGCTTTATCACTACTTGAATACTATTATAAGCCTATGCATGTTTTGGTTTTTACAAAGCTTAACAACTCATTCAATCCTCTCTCTCCTTGTGTTGCAGGTACAACAGAATAGCTCGGGAATGGACACAAAAGTATGCAATGTAGTGTAGGGGTAGAAATCATGGCCAACCACCTCTACGACGTAAGGTTAGGGGGAGCTTCAGAAGTAAAGAGAAAATAAAAGAAAAAAAAACATACAAACAAATGAAAAAGTTTAAAACAAGATCTTGTTGGTTTCCATTGGAGTGCTTTCTTTGAGCCACGCCCCCCTCCCTTCACCAGAGTACTTGTTAAAAAAATCCCTCTACCCCCCCCCCCCCCACATTACCCCTCTCTTTCTTTCTCTCTCTTTCTCTCCCCCTCTCTGGTGTATATATTCTCAACTTGCGATGGTATCCCCTCCTCCACCACCTGACCTCTGCCCTCCCGTCAGACCTCCGTATCCCCTTACATTTTCTCACCATGCAGGTTGGGCTGTCACCACCCACCCTCCACGCACACACACACTTGCAACCCTCACCCACTCACTCCAAAACATTTTTTTATCACTAAAAGCATTCCTTTGAACATCTGTAAAACTTAGGGGACCTTTTTTTGGATTCTATCCCCCCCCCTTTTTTTACTTACTTTTTTGGGGAGGGGGGTATGAGATGGAGGGATTTTTACACTGTACCCTTTCTTGTTTTGTTATTTTTCCCTTTATCATTCCCAGCTGTTAGAGGTGACAATTCAAGAAAGCCGTTTCCGCACACGAGTCGAGGGGCAGTCTGTATTTTGTACAAGGAATACTTAAAGAAAAATCATAGCAGGCTATATGAAGGGGGGGGGATATGTACTATATGGCCCATTTTGGTCTTTTTCTTTTGGATTCTATGAAAGCACTTGAACTTATCCCCACACCTCCCACTCCCCCCCCCACCCTCACTATTGCCATCTAACCAAGTTGTCTCCCCTTTATACAAACACATACATACAGACACACACTCTCGGACACACAAACTCTTAACCCCCGTGTCTCCACCACCACCTCTACATTCACAAAGTAGAGGTTCTGGACCAGGTATTTAAGCAATTATTATTCCCCCCCCCCCCCGCCCTCCCTCTTAGTTTAACCTGTGTTTTTACCCCCCCCCCCCCCCCCCCCCCCCCCACATAACTTTAGGTTGCATTATTATTTTATTTTTTTGTTTTTGTTTTTGCTATTGTTGAATTAGAGGCTAACATCTTAAAAAAGGCTATGGGACTGGCTTGGGCTCTGGGTGCGAGGAGAAGCCACTCTCCTCGCACAAAACCTGTATATTGAATTACCTGAGAGGCTCGTTGAGCTCTGCGTGTTGATTAAACTGTGTAATAAAAGCCTGTGACTCCTGTCAACTCATTCTCACCCCCTGCTGGAGGAGAGGCAGAGGGAGGAAGGTGGGTAAGGTGATGCCCCTGCGACCCACTTAAAGGGAGTTTAGACTGGGGGAGGTACCCTTACGGCATCACCATTGATGGTCACTTATTTTACATCTTTTATTTTTAGAATGTTACATTTTACTAATTTATAGACAGTCACAACAGAAAAGCCAGCACACAAAAAAAAGTCATTTTTTTCACTTTTTCCCTAATTTATAGACACTCAAAGAATATCAGTTGAGCAGGGGAAAGCAAATGGTCAAATCGAAAAGCTACGTTCACATATATTAGGTTTTGTTTATATGGGGAAGAATTTGAGTGAAAGCATTATTGTAAAAATGTATTTTAATTTCCCAATAAAAACTCCAGTGGGGACATGGAAGATGTTCTGCATAGCTATATCACTGGCAACAATTACCAATTATTTTTGACTAGATGTGGTTTCACATGTCATGGTGCTGCTTGTGCTATACCCTACAGTCTACTTGGTCAATACACTGCATTCATAGAACATTTCAAATACATTTACACCTATTGCATTTAAACACTACAGTATAGATGGTTTTCATGGAATTGGTTGCTATGGGAACAGTTTGAACCCTAGCGTATTTCCTGTCAGCAATTGTATTAGCAAACATTGCAACAGGAAGTAAGCTAGGGGCAATTTTGAATGTTTGTTGTCAAATTAAAAGCATCTATTCATTCATGGAATTCATAATTCCAGTGACCTTACTTGATCCTGTGGATGGTAGCATCAATGAATGATGTGAAGTCGTTATGTTGCCCTCTGCTGGTTATTTTCAACCCTTCAAACAAATGCACAGTAGGCTAGACTCTTATTGCAAATCATGACTTATAATAGTCAGTCTATCAAAGTGTTTACATGTATTCTGATAGTCTGTTGTCGATGAGGAAATGGCAGCAGGTCATTGGCTTTGAGCACGCACCCACTAGGGGGCGCTAATTGTCACCAAAGATTATTTTATAACAAGATGCACCACAGCCCATTTAACCGTAGTTGGCAGCTCCACCGGAACGTCGTAGGGATGGGAAATCATCTCGCACCTGCGTACAACTGAAACTTGGCTAAATCATGTAAATCATGTAGCTACATTCCACATAAACCCCCTTGCATACAACTGCAGTTGCCCCCCCCCCCCCCAAACAATAGCTCAGCAGGAGCTTCAGAGCTTTCAGAAAATGTCCACGTAAAGCGAAGACGGAAGTAAGTAGGAGTAACACCTCTCGCACCAACACGTTATCACTTGCCCTCCCTACCCTAGTCCGGATTGGTTGCTGCTCAGTGACGTACCCCGCTGCAGGCTGAGCCAGAGAGGAGTTGAGTTGACCTTGCTCTGCTCAGTGCACTGAGCTAGCCCCTAAACACACCGACCACCAGAGACAACATGACAACCCCAGATTTACTCGCTATGCCGATGCCTGCGTTACCCAGCACGGGATTCAGGATATCTAGAGGTAACGCCAAACTAGCTAACGTTAGCGAATGAGCTGAGCTAGTTTAGGGAAGCCAGTTTGCTGCACAGCAATAACGCTGCTTTTGAGTTAATTTGAGTCATTTAGTTAACCCAACCAAACTTTAAGGCAGGCTTAACTTTAAGACATAGCCCTAGCTAGACCCTAAACGACGTTAACAAGTACGTAATGCGATTGCAAATGCAGTGTAAAAACCCCGCTATTTTAGCTGGCTGCCAACCTTGCTATACCATTCAGGGAGTCCTGTTGGATACAGCCACAAGTTGTGCTTCCGGTCACACTATTTTGTTTTTATTTTGTTTTTGCCCTGCTGCGGATCACATCATCATCATACCATCCGCAGCTCGGTGTGGCTTGTCCGGGCCGTCACAGTCAGTTGTGTTCATATTTTGCAGACCTGCATCATGTGATGCCCAGTAGACCTGACAAATCGTCATGGCTTCTGTGCCTGAACTTTGAAGGCTGTCTGTACTTGCCCTTAAAATAGTAAGATTCACCTGGTAAAACACACACAGTTCTAGACGTATTTATCATTAATTTCATTAGTCTTAACGTGCCATGTGCAAATGTTTTACTGCTGCATTTGTCACCCAGGGCTGCATACTAGTCACTAGGTGACAGTCACCTTTTTGATCCCAAAATAGGGCACTTAAGTGAATATTTTTGAGTGGTTTTGTGTCTGCCCTGCGTCATTCACCTTTTTCCTCTCCATGAATGTATCCCTCATCACCACTATGACATGCAGGATGGAGGATGCAGTTTCTTTGTTGCCAATATTTCAAGTGTGATAGCTTATGTTTTGCCTGGTCAAATATCTTTTGTGAGCACAATTTGTCCTCTCTTCACTGCACTTACTACTCTGTTTGTTAATGCATAAGCTCAGCTGTCTCTTTGTATCTTTCTTTCTAACATACCGGTATTGAGATTGCAGTGCAAGAGGAATAGGCCAGGTGAAGGGGCTATCTAAATCATGTGTGTGTGCTGCATGTACTTTGCCTTATCCTTCCTGTGCTTAAATGTCATTCTCAAATAGCACATTTTGTTGGCCATCTATTTCGCATTTCTTAATCCATTTTTGTTTTTTTGGTGGATATTGGATAACGTCGTAGACAACCTGACTTCACGTTGAGATGTTTTCCAGTGCAGCTACCGTTGAGTCAGTGTATGAAATTTAAAACATTTTGAGGTCAACTTTAGCTCCCACTGTCTAAAAAATAGGGACATTTACAACATTTTGGGGGCACTTAAAAAATAGTAATTACTAACGCGTAGTGTGAACAACAGTGATGTTGGTGTGAGTGTATTGATCATCTTCTTCTGGCAACCAACTTGCCGGTGCTGAGTGTGTGTTAAAGATGGAAATGGAAATTAAATGAATTGAATGAGAAGAAAATTATCAAAATCTTCGGGGCAATTTTTGCCCCTGGATCATGTGTTTTTAGGGGGATTCTGAGATTTCAATGGGGCATTTTTGCCATTGCCCCTGGCTAAATTCCTACACTGAGTTGAGTTTAATCAACCATCTAAAACAGTAGTCAGGTTTTTGTGTCAGTCGCTCAGTCAGAATCAAAGCTTTCTAGAGCCACCATTTTGCACCAACATTCAACAATCATACAGGAAGAAATCCATTGAAAAAGAGGAGACCAATTTTTCCACCTACAGTAGCTCCAATATACCAGGATGCAATGCAGCCACAAGACGATGTGATGTGTTTTGAGTTAGAGTGTTCACAAAGTTGGCTAGCTTGCTATACTGTATTTACTGTATATATGCCAATCTTTTGATTGAAAGTAACACATTCACATCCGCTCTTTGGGGGTTGCACAAGGCATTCTGGGAAATGTAGGTATTTAGAAAAGGTAGATATGCAAAATAAAAGTAAACTACAACACATCGTCAACTAAAATTCAAAAATCTGGGCACCACAAAGCCTTCCAAGTCAGTGTAACTGTCAAAAAATGTTGGCTTTTACCAGTTCCCATAAAGAAAGCAATCATTATGCTTTGAGTCTTGTATTATACCATATTTTCCTGGATTAAAATCATCACAGGGCAGGATTAGTTAATCTGCTTGAGTATGAGCTGCAATATGTACGTCTAAACCTCCATAGTGGCAATAGGTCTGGTTGACCTGCACAGGAATCAGAAGGGTTCAATGTTGAGATATTCTGGTGGTGGTAGCTATCATGTGATCCTAGTGTGTGTTACCTTAACCATGTGCTGATGTTAAGGATGTGCGTCTCATTTAAGTACTGAGCTGTGTACCTCCGTATTGTTTAACCTCTTCTCCAGCACTATCATCAAGTTCAAAATTTGCCAGGGCATGAATCTGGGGTGGGGGGTAAACACCCACATGGGGTGCGACAGCGATATTTTATGTAGACCAATCACAACTCGCGCTGCAATGACATCACTGATGAGGTCATAAATCACTGATGTCATAAAGCTCTACATCACTGATGACATCACAATTGGCTTGAGTGACTAATGGCCCATTTCCACCGCAGGTAGTAGCGCGGTCCCGCTCCGCTCGACTCGATAAATGGTCTCATTCCACCGGTAAAAACCGTCCCAGCCCGGGTTGAGTTGGGGTTGAGTCGTGCTACTTTTCGTCCCTGCTTCGTTGGGGTTCTAGGGCTGTGAACCCGGTACCATACGGTGACGTGAAAACATTGTTGACGACTGATTGGTCAGGCAGAATCGTGTTTACTCTGTCTATCTACTGACTGTCAATGCAATGCTGCATACCAGTTTAGTGGGCTTACCTTCTCTTCTGTTATGTTATTTCCATGCTGCCTTCGCCTCTGGTGAAATAAAATCGTGGCGGTGGTTTCAATTGTTTTGAGAGAAAAAAGTCTGCTGCTCAGGAAGCCCTTGTAGTTGAGTGCAGCGCTCCGCTAGGCCGCAGGCGGATCTTTGGTGAAGCCGAGGTCTTGCCTGGTGAGAGGCCGCCGGGGTAGAGGCTACTCTGTTGCGCTCTCCCGTCCCTGCGCAGCGCATGCATGTGAGTTTGACTAACAACAAAGTGATATCCATTCTCCTGGCCGATTGTTACATTTGCCCATGTACACTGTAGGTCATTTAGAGGCACCAGTATTTCATAAACAGTTTAAAAGTTCTGTGGACGGATTTAATTGTAACGTTATGTTATAGCCTACTTCGGCTATAGGCGGAGGACAGATATGCGGTCGCTATGACGACCAGCTGTGGGCAGGGGTGGGCGGGGGCAGATGATCGGCGGTCGAAGCAGAACATCCATCGGGCCAAAATGAGTAGAGCCGACTGGTGACGAGCTGTGCAGGGCAGTAAAATGTGGTGGAAATGAGCCATTAGACCAATCATGCTGCTATGACATCGCAATTGCTTGATGTCGCTGATGTCATACATACAGTTCTACATCACTGATGACATCACAATTGCTTGAGTGACAACATTGATGACATGCTAAAAAAATTGCGCCCATAGTTTGACACCGCATGTGAATACAGCAGCAGCGACCTCTTTTCTCTTCTTATCTCCGCTTACAAAGACCAACTACAATGGACCCATCACATTTATTTTGTATGTATATAGTGTAGGGGTGTCACAATATATCGTCCCACGAAATTTCGCGATAGTAAAACGTCACGATATGTATCGTTGAGATGAAATCTCATATCGTGAAATTTTTTTTTTTTTTTTTTTTCAAAAATAGACAAAGAAACGTCTTTGTTTGTTGAAGTTCAATGTGTGGAAAGTAGTTCAGTTGAACAAGTCTCTGAAGAGACACATGAGAAGTTATACAGGAGAGAAACCATTCAATTGAGTTTCTGGCAAAACTGTTTACTTGACAGGAAAAACTGAAGATGCATAAAAAATAGACTAAGAAAAGTCTTGTTGTTTGAGTTTGAAGAAAAGCTGAAGATGCATAATGAGAATTTATACTGCTGAGAAACCTTTTAGTTCAAAGTAAATCTAAGTGACGGTGTAACTCATTCTATTTCAAGATAAGCCTTATCTCCAATCTCATGTTTTTTCTAGTTGTTATTGTAATAACAATTTCCCACAACAGCATGTTTTGTATTTGTGCATTTCAAATAAAATACTACTTTTCCAGTCATATATTGTCATTATTCAAGTTAAAAAAAATATTGTTAAAATCGTATCGTATCGTTATCGTGAACCCAGTATCGTGATACGTATCGTATCGTGAACTGAGTGTATCGTGACACCCCTAATATAGTGTGTTTCTCACAAATCTCAGGATCACAGGGGAAGAGGTCAAGGGCGAGTTACAGGGAAAAGTTAGAAAAGTCCAAAGGGCGCTTTGTTCTAGAATTGAGTGAGCGAAGCTTGGTTCATCGTCTCCAGAGTCTCCTCCACCTTAGAATTGAGCACGCAAAATTCTAGTTGATTAAAAAGGCAACGGTAATACAGTAGGTAGGTAGGCACTTTCTCTCACTAACTGAACAGTTCTGGGTGTCAACATGGATGCATCAACACAATGGGCCTTTTTCACCATCAGCCATTTTGTGTCTAAAAGGCAGGAAGTAACACAGGTGCAAGCAAACATTAATGAGGGTTTCCAACTTACAATCTATTTAGGTGTTCCAGTGACGGGGCTCTCGTTAATGTTTTGTTTGCACCTGTGTTGCTTCCTGCCTTTTAGACACAAAATGGCTGAGGTGAAAAAGGCTAATAGTGAGTGACTGTACTGCAAGTCATTATTTGCTGGGCCAGAGTCCAGATTCAGGAGTCCATGTGTTTGAACTGGCTTGAAGCCATCTAAATGTCCAGATAGACATCTCACGCAGCCTTTACTTGTTGTGATCATAATGTTCAGATTTTTCCCACCTGAACTAAGACTAAGAACCCAGTGATCGTGTCATGTCTTTATAATAATGCCCAGCATTTCAATGTCAAGCACAAATGAAAAATCCAGAAAATAAGTAACATTAGCCATGATATTTTAAATGTCTGATATGTGATGAAAGTCATGCATTGTGTTTTCACTTTATTTGAAAAGGATTGCCAAACCTGGAGTTTAAGCTGTTTTACAGCGTGGACAGTTACCCTGAGTCTGCCTGCAGAGAAAGCCTGCAAGCTTTGTACAGTGATAAGTAGATCATGAGGAGATCAAAAGCTTGCTTTACAGATTCACTCTTCAAAATGCTTTTCCAAGGCACATGAACACCTGAACAAGTCCTAGCATAACTTACAGCAGTGGTTCTCAAACTTTTTTTTTTGCTTCAGTACCCCCCTTTCCCTGATTTCTGAATCCAGGTACCCCCTTTACCCGACAAAAACTTCAGTTTCAGTAGTAAAAATTAGAAATATATTAGTAAAAGTATAGTTCTCATTCACATTTTAAATCATATTACTATTATCTAAAAATAAATGTTTAAATGTAATATTTTCACAATTTATTCTTACATTTTTCCATTTTCCCCTTTCTGTCAAATACCCCCCTGTAGTACCTCCATGTACCCCTAGTGGTATGCATACCCCATTTGAGAAACATTGTACTTGCTGGGATGTAGCCCACTACCTTCCTTCCCAACAACAGTCTATGAAGGACACTGACAGTGGATTTGGGAGATAAAAGCATGTAAAACGGTCTGTGATGCTTTATAAAATGGTTCCCTCAAATCAAGTGATCTGATTGGTTCATAGCCGTGGTATATTGAGTGTATATACAATGGCAATGATGTCATTATTTTGCACAATTCAGTATCACTGCGTGTCAAGTGAAGGGCGTTCAAGCAGTGCTGCAGACCGGTTCGTAGTTAGTAACTAACTAGTAAGCAACGTTACTGTCAAAACGCCACTGAATGACCCTCCTGTGGCTTGTTAACGTGTACAAGTCAGTTAGTTTTTAAATCCGTTGCTCGTTTGTTGAGAATAAGTGTGATTTCCAACTACCAAATTTACTAGGTAAACCAGAGATAGCCTGTGTTGCTAGGTGCTAGCTAGCTTCTGTAGCTTATCTACGTTGCACAGCAACTGTGTGCAGGCAGCCAGGAGGAATTATTTTATTCTGAACATTATGATTTATGGAGAAAAACTATTTAAATTGGAGTGTGTCTATTACTTTAATATTGCTTTACTTGGTAACTGTTTTATAAAAGAAATAGCTCACTTCAGGTACAGTATATGGTTGTTATATCACAGCAGAGGGGTTTTGTTTTTACGTCCCTTAGCAGTGATATAATGAGCATATATGCCACGGGCTGTCGTGAGCTATTGCTTAATTCATGGCTGACCCAATTTGTGGTCTGCGGGCTCCATTTCTTTTGACCCGCCATGTATTTGATTAAATAAATTAATAAAACGCTGCGATATTACTGCCTTTCAAAGGCTGTGTGGCCTTTGAAAGTGTGATGAAACTTATATCATATGAAACTAGAAGACGTAAGGAATCCATCGGTATCAACCATGTCAACCTAGCTTGTCGGGGGCTAAATAACTGAATGAAAATGTGTTCTATGGGTAGGGTTAGGGCTATCTCACCAATAAAATGACTGTTAAACATTAGCTTTTTTATTATTTTGAAAATGTATTTTATATTTAGAATGAAAATTGTCTGTAAAATATAATACATTTTAATGTAATGTAATTTTCACGTAACATAAGGTGACCAGACGTCCTCGATTTTCAGGGACAGTCCCCGTTTTTGGTGACCTGTTCCCGGCTGGAGCTGTCCCTGAAAATGTCCCCGATTTTCTACTGGCGTCTGCGGCCGATATGACTCTAGCTCTAGCAGGCTCATTCTTAAATCTCGAGTGAAGATACTTACAGGGTATGACTGTAAGACCTACAGCAGGGATACTCAACTTGCTTTGCCCGGGGGCCACTTTTGTGAAATGAAACTGTAGAAGGCCAGGGGCCAGTTAATAAACAAACAATATACATTTTTCTGTAGCGGATTGTAGGTTTTTGGGACGTCAGCCGGAGTTTAGTCTGACAATCTTGTGGACACCGGATAGTTAGTTAGGTTAAGTTAGTTAGGTTAAGTACATACTGTACATAAGTGCCCGGGTAGCAAGCAGACGGCGGTATTTGACAATTTAGCAGCTAAATCATAGTTTATTGAGAGATATTCCATATTCCAGACTGAAATGCTATAACAGAAGTGGAGTATGGGCCAGAATGACATGAACATCTGGACACTTATTCAGCGGGTATCTTGCATGTTGCGTTCAGGTGCGTTGTAAAAAATAAATAAAAAAAATTGCAATTCCATTGCGGACCACACAGGAGGCGCATGTGGCCCGCGGGCCGCAAGTTGAGTATCACTGACCTACAGCATCCATTGGGACAAACAATGCCATGCTACCTGGTCGAGAAGGGGGCTAAATAATGAATTTTGGCATATATGGTCACCAGGGGCCTCTTTGTGAAGCCGACACTGTTTATTACAGTACAACAGCCATGGACAAAATAAATGAAACCGGAATCATCCCCCTTTATTATTTCATAGGTAATAACATTGGATATTTTTATGATATATTGATTGCCGGACTGGAAATGTCCCCGATTTTCATTTGATAAATCTGGTCACCTTAACATAACATCAACATCTATTTTTGGGCAACTGGCTTAATTATACCATAGGACACCAAAATGTGTAATGTCGGTGAGTCCCTTAACGCCTGCCCTGCCTGTGTCTGCAGACCAGCTGATTGTAGCGGTGCCTGTGGCGGTGGTGGCAGCAGTGGGGGGGTTCCTGGTCAGCCGCTACCTGAGCGGGCGCAGCTGTAAGAAGGGCCTGGTCAACACGTCCGTCAGCAAAGACAGTCCTAAAGTGGTGCACAGCTTCGACATGGAGGACATCGGCACCAAGGCCGTCTACTGCCGCTGCTGGAAGTCCAAGAAGGTCAGGTGCTCACACACACAGGCATCAGTGATTGCACTTTACGTTAGGTGGAGCCATTCAGTGCTGGTATAGAGCTCAACAGTCACGTGACACTCATGACGTAGCTCCGGTTCTGGAAATGACTGATGACATCACAATTACTTGAGTGACATCAGTGCTTCATGACATCACTGATGTCGGCTGAGCGTGCTAAGCGCATGACTTGGCATGAGTTTGGTCACACACACCCAAAGTGAGCCCATGGTGTGAAGCCCACAAAATAAATCCTACTACTATATTTGGAGTCGTATCTGTGTGCCTGTTTGTCCGGGGTTTGCGAGGGGCGCCGTTGCTCCGATTGTCTCCAAAATTTGCCGAAACACTTTTCAGGGGTCTGGCATGAATCTCGAGTGACATGACTGAAGTTTTTAAGCTGTGTGTATTGTTGTATGCTCTTGTGATCAGGGAGTCACTGAAAAAAGAGAACTTGCTCTCAATTGGCCCGCCCTGAATAAATAAAGGTGAAATGATATTTGCTCACTTAACGTTGAGCGGTGACTCATATTTACACCTTAGTATTTGCAACTTAGCTGCTTTGAGGAAACTAACAAGACTCTCACAGCCAGAGTACAGAGGGCTTCACTTGATAAGAGCCATTGTGTCCTCTAACGGCGTGTGTTCTCCTTGCAGTTCCCATACTGCGACGGTGCCCACATCAAACACAACGAGGAGACCGGGGACAATGTTGGGCCGCTCATCATCAAGAAGAAGGATGCTTAAGCCAACCAATCAGAGGGCTCAGTCCTCCCCCTTTGCCCCCCCTCCACCCACTCCCCCACTTTGTCCAACCATCACTCATCATTACAGTGTCACACCGACGGTTACAGTATGGCACTGAAACAACAGATATTCCCTTCAGAGTCCGATATCAAACGCTGCATTCAGGTGCAGGCAGAATGTGGGACTCTCCAAACTCTGCTGAAAATGTGAATTTTGATTTTGTACATTCCACCCTGTTCCTAACACTACTACTGACTTGACTTGAACATCCAAAGTCATGTGTGGAGAGATAAGGAAAGGACTCTGACCCCAACAGAGGCAGACGTTGGGAGTACTGGGGCTGCACGCAGTGGCATTACTTGGCAGAAACACTGGCCATTTTGATCAAAGTTCTCAACCTACATCAGCTGATAGGTGAAATTCATCCCTGTGAAAGCATTGTACCCCCATGATCTGCCGACGTCGGTCCCCTCCTCTCCTTGACTCCTCCTAGGTGCAGAGCAGGTGGTTGAGAAATGAAGTGGCTTGCACCTCTCTCCCCTCAGTTCAGTTCAATTTTTGTTTTGAATTTGAATGCAGCACATGCCTTGAAAACACGCTTTTAACTACGTGTTGGCATGCGCATGATGGCTGCCTTGCGTATCTTGCGTCTGTTTGGAGCGTAGCGTTTCTGAGGATGTGCACAATCAATGCACAGTTAAAAACAAGCTCTGGCCTTAGACACAAAGCTACAGCCCCACTACCCCTGATTCCAAAAAGAACGAACTCATACGAATGGTACACGTTTTGATTTTTGCACTAAGAGCTGCTCGGTCAGAAGTAGAAAATGGCGTCTTGTCTTAAATGAAAGATTAAATTTTGATGATGCGCACATATCCAATCGGAGAACAGTTGTAACAAGTCATCCTATCTCGCTTTCTGACAAAACTGTTGTATTTAATCTGTAGTATAGTGTTCCAAAGTAAAAGCCTGTGTGTAAAGGATATATTTTGCTTGTTCTTCAGGTGTATTGTCCACTGGCTGTGGCACTTCTGACTCTACTGTGTATATAGACCAAATCACCGTGACGTCACCATGTAAACAAATTTACTTCCGGGTACCACTTGGGAAAGGCGGCAGGTTTAAATGTGCGTGTTGTCATATAAATGCTGTCAAACCCTCTCGTTGTTTTCGGCCGACTACTTTCAATTTAAATGGTTAAACGGTTGGTAAACATGCTTGTCCGACGTATCTAGCCTTTCTTCTGTGTTTGTTTTATGTAGTGTTAGCTAGCTAATAACGTTTGTTAGTGTGTCAAACTCGCTGTTTTTTTACGTTACAGACAGAGTAACCTCGCGTCACCAGGCTCTTCTCGGCGAGAAAGAGCCTGGTACAGACAGAGCTACTGACGCCAGGTCAATTTAATTTAGCTTCAAGTCTACTCTAGTCTGGTCCAACAGGTAAATTAGCTAGTCTGGTCTCCACTAACGTTAGTGAAAGTGTTGTTATGAATGATATTAAACAACAACACAACACGGACGAACCATTTTTGTCTTCTTTGTCTGTTTTTGTCTTCAACATGTCAGTTTGTGCCGTCCACCGCCATTATAATGTGTGGACCTCAGGGGTACCCGGAAGTAAATGTAAACATCCCGGTGATTTGGTCTATTGTGTGAATAAAACATGTCTCGAAGTGGTCTGATTTGTAGAATTCATTTATTTGCAGGAGGCTTTTGCGCAGTATGGGGCAGCTAAGGCCTTCAGGGCCAGGGGGCAAACTCTTTTTTTATTATTTATTTATTTTACTAAAGGATCAGATTAACGTCTTAAAGCAATGCATCAGATGGCAAATCCTCTCCATCAGCAGCAAGGTGACGTTAGAGAAGCTTGCCGCGGTGTGAGTTCCAGGAGGCTGCTCATTGTGTTTTGGAGGAGCTCAGCCGAGCAGGCCGTCGTGCTGCAGTGTCCGCCGACAACCAGTGGCCATTTTGAGGCGGCAGTATCCTTTCTGACCGCTAGAAGACGCTGTGTTTTCATAAATAGTCCAGACTAGACAGTGTATGTGATTATGGTGGGCCCCTGCTCCCATAGTGACACACGCGCGCGAGTGCACGCACGCACGCACGCACACACACGATGCATCTGGCTGCGTGCCAAAACGGAGGACTCTCATAAGAGGTGGAGTGGACTCCATCGTCCTGGTGTGAGAGGAGTCACCTTACTAACCAGGCGGCGGCTGTCTAGCGCAGATTAGCTGTCTGCATGACAGATACAGGGTGGGACTGTTTCTGCTGCAAGGCCATAACATATTCTATACTTTATTAATTAGCTTCGGCACTCACAGATTGCTGTGATTTGGTTATTTAAAATATCTGAGATCAGTAGCCTGTTTTTGTTGGCAAAATGTGCCTATAATCTTTTGTAGCAATTGGTTTTATGTAGGCTACCATGTTGGGTATATAGCATTCATGTTGAGTCTTGTCAATGCTTAGAAAATAATAGGCTATAGGTTATCATTACATGAGAATAAAGTGTTAAATAGAGAATAGAGAATAAAGTGTTTTTACATATCTGTGTTGATTCCGATTCTAGGAGGGGGAAACTCCAAAATGTTTGATTTGAAGCAGCCAATAAATAGCTATGAATAGTCAATATATGTTATATATTATGTAAGTTTATTAACTGATCTCAATCTTCACACTTTGGATCCACTGACTTGCTATATGAAAAATCTTGCTATGAGATTTTGAAAACTCACACACACTCTTGCTCAAAGCAATACCACACCATTATTTTTTGCAAGCATTTCCATAATGCTTGCAACTGTTTTGCTACAGGCCACGTTTTGGCACGGGCCCACTCCACTCAGCTGTGTTGGTACAGAAGTGATGTACAGAGGTGTATTCTCCAGAGCATCACAGTCTTTTCTCTGACCCCATCCCACATAATCACAGGGTCCAATATTTTACAAAACAACTATTTTCTTTGACTAAACTGGGGTTGTGAATAAATAGGGCTAATTTATATAGACCTAGAATATAGTAATTAGTAATGCTGTATATTTAGTGTGATGAAACGATGAGTGGACATTCCATATATATATATATATATATATATATATATATATATATATATATATATATATATATATATATATATATATATATATATATATAATAGGCTATATATATATATATATATATACACATACAGTATATATATATATATATATATATATATATGTGTGTGTGTAAATATAGCCTATATAATATCTATAGTATAATATTAATACTGTTGTTATAAAATGTATCATGGGTTACTATATAGCTTTTTCTAATTTTTTCGAATGTTTTCATAAACCGGGATATGAATGAAGCTGGCCTGATGTATTGTAGGTTCAATGTGTCACAGAGGCTGTCAGATGGCTGGACGTGTGTGTCAGTGTGGATGTAGCACTGGACGTGTGTGTCAGTGTGGATGTAGCACTGGACGTGTGTGTCAGTGTGGATGTAGCACTTGGACGTGTGTGTCAGTGTGGATGTAGCACTGGACGTGTGTGTCAGTGTGGTTGTAGCATGGGGTCGCTGTGACCAGATGATTTCAGCTCAGAGTCCACTTCGCATTTTGAGCGACGCCCCCAAATTCCGTGCAGAGTGTTTGCAGAGAGAGACCCTCCGGGACGGAGAGGTGGAGGAGGACTCGCCGCTCCGCCGTGCCGTGCCGTGCCGTCCATATAGCCTACAATCAGCACGCCAATAGTTCATGACTCGGTGCTATCTGTGACAGGAGGCTTCCAGAGGATTGTAGCAGGTAAGAGGGGACGCTTTGCCGACACTTGTGTGGATTTTCCCCGCTTCATTTGTCGCCTTTTTTCCTCGGTGTCGCAGCGACCACTCGGACTGTGGTCAGCTCGCCGTGGCGTCGGCCGAGCGCAGTCTTCTTAGGTAACGATAATGACGCGAAATGATCGATCCACAGGGCCCCTCGCCCTGTCCAGCAGCTAAAGCCGAAACACACTCGCTTCGTTATTGTATATATGTGCCGTGTTTAATCGCCTAAATAGTTTTTT
>NC_139634.1:20139002-20154002 GCF_964638095.1 Poromitra crassiceps
CATCAGCTCCATCCACTGTGGAGGAAGAGACAAACTCAGCTGTGGCCAAACTCCTCTTCACGCCGCAGTGGAAAAGGCCTGCCAGGAGCCAGGAGCCAGGAGCCAGGCAGCCTGCGTCCAGCCCGGCCGGGGCTGCAGGCTGGGTGGACCCGCAGTCACGAGCCAGACCTTTGAATTTTTGTCCACTGGAGACACAGTGTCTCATTGTGTTGTCCCCCAACCCCCCCCCCCCCCCCCCCCACCCCCCCCGCCGTCATCTGTCTCCCCAGTGTTCGAAAAATGTCTTTCTGCCTTCTAAGATCAGTATCGATTATCTATTCTTACACGTGACACTTAGCCGACATAGAAACACGATGCTTTCATATATCCTCCATAAGAATCTCATCTAACCCTCGGGTTGTATTTTCATGACCCCAGGAGTCAACGGATCTTTGACCTTTGACCCTTAAAGCTGTTAAAGGCGGAGACAGGACAGGCCTTCCTCTGTCAACAGCTTTATCTCTGCTTCTACTTTGGCCTCGTGCTACCTGTGAAGAGAAAGCCGAAACACCAGTAAATAGCACTAAAGGCCCCATGAAATGGTGTCGTTACTTCCTGGATTTGATGCATTCCCTGTTGAAACAGCATGTTGGGGCCGGACAAAATGCAGAGAGGGACCGTTCAAAAGTTTAAACCAATGGGACATGAGTCGGGGAGAGAGAGGCAGGTTTATTTGCTTCAGAGGGGCGGGACTGTTCAAAAATCGTATGGTTTTATTGGTTAGAAATTATATTTACGCCTATTGGTGCAGCATGATGTCACCATGAAACAGTGAAAGTAATGGGAGTTCACTTTAAAATGCTGCATGTACAACAAGTAAAGCAACATCAGTGTTGTGAAGCAAGTTGCACCCCACGGCTAAGTTGAAACTGTCAAATCAGGCCCAAAAGAAATTGGCACTGAGAACATTTTTGTCTTCATTCTTCCAGGATCTTACCTCACTCACAGTTTGATTGGTGTCTCTGCTCAAGTCCACATGCTGCCCCTGTGTCTGAGGTCATGTGTATACAAAATCCTGTTAATATTTAGCTCACTGGCCATTTCAAAAACATAACTGCCGGTTCCAGGAAGTCACGGTAAATATGCCGATAAAGTCTGTCTGTCTGCCCGCAATCATATTTCATCATGGCTCATTTTCTTTTCTTTACTTTTCTTTTCTTTTCTTTTCTTCATAATGTCTAATTGAGTGCTGCCGTTGACGCACTGGGCGGTATTCACTAACACAACATGCCCCCCCCCCCCCCCCCCCCACTGTTTAATTAGCATGACTCCCACCCACATTTCCTCTGTATCTGAGCAGCACATCACATGATGAGCTGGGCTGTGTGTTACATGATGCCTTGAATGTTGATTTTCAAACAGGGTCCATGTGTTTACATCATATTTAGGAGCGATGAAAGCATCAGATGGAATTATTAATGAGTAAATTAATGATGAGTAAATGAGGACTAGCAAGGTGACAAGATCATTGGCCTCATGATCATCCCAGAAGCCTATGAGCTGTTGGAATGACAACGCATATTGGGTCATTATTGGCAAATAATTATGGATGGGAAATGACTTGACTATGTTTTGCTATTTAATATCTATATATGTTTATATATTGTTTATGTTATATATTTAATATATTGAATAAAGATCTTACATGCAAATTAATAAACACCCTGAGCCTGAGGAGATGGCTTTTAATGGAATGCATTTGATCTTAGAGGATAATTAGTTTCTTATGTCAAGATATTTTTTTGTTTAGGTTGGGCAGTGGTGGCTTAAAGGTTAGAGAAGCGAGCTTGTGACCACTGGAAGGTCGTCGGTTCAATCCCCGGGACCGACTGGATAAATCTGGGTGGGGAAAATGAAAAGGCAGTGCTTCCCTTTCCCTCATTACCACCACTGAGGTGCCCTTGAGCAAGGCCCTTAACCCCAACCGCTCCAGTGGAGCTGCTCAGTGGCCAGCAGATCAGACTGTGATTGTACTGGTCAGCTTCCAGGTATGAATCTGTGTGCGTGTGCGTGTGTGCGTGTGTGTGTGTGTGTGTGTGTGTGTGTGTGTGTGTGTGAACAGAGCGCTCCTGAAAAAGAGCGACTACCCCTGTATAAATGAAGGTTAAATAATACAAACATTTAAGGATATAAAGTATATTTTGAATACAAATGTACATTACAAAAGATGTCTAATTTGTACTAGGCGTTGTTCCTGGTAATCTTCAAAAAGTGGTGGTATTTATTTCTAATTTTACATTGTACACTGTACACTGTCTGCGTTATTACGGTACTTTGAAATGGTCAACCTTCATAGATACACACAAAAAGAAAATCTGTATTCAACTTAAATGTATGACGTTCATTCAATGTTCATTCAGTGTTTAAAGTGCCAAATATCTGTTAGTGATCAGATCTGCTAGAGATTAAAAAAGGACAATTTTAAAAATAATTACATATTAATTATCCAACCTTGAGGCAGCTGGTGAGAAAGCCACATTTTGTCCTTCAGTGACGTTCTACTCATATCCTGTTACAGGTTACTGAGCCATACTGTAGTCATGGATTTGTCAGAATTGTCAAACTGTCTGATCCTCTGACTCATCGTCTATCTGTTCACATCGATTCATTCATAAAGCCAGATAAGATACACTTTTAATGTCCCGATGGAAAATAGTGTCAGGCACATCAATCATATAATGACACATTGATCATAAAAGATGGGCTGTATATAATTTACAGGCAGATGTGTTTAAAGCAGATACATAGACCAGTGGTTCTCAACGTACAGTCCGGGGACCACCAGGGATCCTTGACAGGTTTCCAGCGGGTCCCCAGAAAATTGATGAATTGTTAAAACATACAAAAAAAAAAAGATTTATAAGAAGTTACACAATTACACAATTAGAGAATGTAGAAGATTGACTGTTTTGATCCTATAGTTTCACTGTAATCTCTCTACCTACTATACAGATAGTCATGGAATTCTGGACAAAATCAAATCAGATTTGGGTTCAAGAGAAAAAAATGTGAACAAATGGGGCTCCATGGCTCTGAAGAGGGACAGCACACTCCCCGTCTCCCGGCTACACGTCCCAGGACAAAGGGGACACTTACCTCCGCCGGTTGAAAGACACTACAAGGCAATAGCACGCACTTTCTTATGGGACAAAGACGACGTGCCTCCTACAATGCTTTAGTGAGAAACCCAACACTGCTCTCCTATATATAGCTGGGCTTTTCACACTGTGTGCATGACTGGCCGCGTCAAGTCACATGATTCAAGACATATGCGTGCACACACACACACACACACACACACACACACACACACACACACACACACACACACACACACAGGGCATGCTCCTGAGGCCTTGGGTGTGGAGGTGGTGAGGGGAATGCGAGCCGCTTTATGAAGTTGGCTCTGACTTGGTGCTTCCCGTGACCCGACTCCCATTTGGCTCTGTCTCCCCCGGTCGTCTCGCTCTGTCTTCAGTCTGTGCCTTCAGCACGCTAATCGGCTTTCTACGCTTTGCTTTTGATCTTGACTGAGTGGGGAGTGTGTGTGTATTAGATTGTGTGTGTGTGTGTGTGTGTGTGTATTAGATTGTGTGTGTGTGTGTGTGTGTGTGTGTGTGTGTGTGTGTGTGTGTGTGTGTGCGCGTGTGTGCGCGCGCGCGCCTTGTTGAATAGATGCCTATGTCGATGGCGTAAACAACTGCTATCACCAACTTCTTCAAGTGTTCCTCTGTATCTCTGCCTGCCCCTGTCTTCGCCTATCATTCAGGGACGGTCTTACCATTAGGCAAAGGGGGACGACTGCCTTGAGCCCCTGCAGCCAGAGGGCCCCACAAACGACAAGCACAGAACCAACTTATTTGTAAATGTATTATTGAAGAACAGCCCTCTTTTTGTTCTAATACATTATTTCATTTCAATCTTGAGTCATGGCCACCATGACTCATCTGTCAGGCTGTACAACTTCTAGTGAGATTTTAGCCCTTGACGTTAAGTTCTTCCTCCTCGCCACTGCAAGATTTTCTGAGAAGTTAGTAAAACAAAGCGTAGCCTAATAAGCAAAGCTACCCAAATGTATATATAGATATACGTAGAGGATGGATTAAAAAGTCAGACAGGGGCCCATGTCTGCCTTTACATAGAGCCCCCAAATAACTAAGTACACCCCTGTACTTTGGCCTCATGAGTCTCTGACGTCATGCACACACTGACAACAATACAGTCTATGCTGACATACATATGAACAGATATACAACTTTATTGAAATGCAAAGCGGCATGTAAATCAAAGCATGAAATCTGTTATTTGTTTTTTTGTTACCACACCACACCAACAATAGACGGTATACAAAATCAGCTGCAGTAGACTCCACAATACAAACGCAACACAAAGCTCAAAGTGTCACGGATCTTAGGCGAGGAATCAGTGACCAAGTAGACGCAGCATGTGACCCAACAGTTAAGCAGTAACCACAGGTCAAACAGTCCACTCCTCAGGAGACGACGAGCGGTTACGTCACTCGTGATAAGACACACAGGCGGTCTCTTCTTCTCGGATAAATAAAGGCGCATTCTGACCCGAAATATCAATCTTTTGCCTGCAGCTTCTCACATGTGATGTCCATGGTCCCACTCTGTGATTCCCCGCAAATCTGTTAATCACAATTACACACTATTCATTCACATCAACACAAAATAAGCACTGCTGAGATAGAAAGCAGACCTCTTTAAGGGGATAGTCCCTGATTTAAATTAAGGCCTGTTGTTGTGAGTCCTTTGAGTCTGTCCCCGAAAGCATCCGAGGCCTGGTGTGTTTGTCGTGGAGATACTGTGTGTCAGCAATGCTGCTGAAAGTCAATGAGGGTAAAACATTACTCTGAAAAGTCTCACACACACACACTCACACACACACACACACACACACACACACACACACACACACACACACACACACACACACACACACATTCCAAACGGTTTCTTCACTTTTCCCACCACACAGTTCGACGGCACAGAAGGACCTGAATACGATATTTACACGGTTTTCAGCCCCATTGACTAACATTGACATCTAATAAAGAGTCTCATTTAATAACCTGATCCAGAGTCTCTCTCTCTGTCTGTCAGTCTCAAGAGGCTGGACGAGCGCATTTGAACTGGGCAACATCAAAGCTACTTGGTTCTCTCATCTGGGCGGACCTTGGTTCAAAAGCTTTCCAGTCCTTCTCAGTCAGTTCACTTCACCCCTCAGGTTCAAGTGAGGAGCCCCCACACTGGTCCTTGAATGCACCTGGTCCTCCACAGTAGGGAGTCTGGGCTGGCTTGGATGACACCCTGAGTCCTAGTGGGCCAATGGGGCGCTTCTGGCCTGTAGGTGGGAGGGTTTGATGGGTAGAGGGGGCTTGGTGAGGGCGGGTGTGGACGCTCCTGATGTGGCGAATGTCTTCCTGAGCTGTGCCACGCGACCGCCGAATGCCGGCCGCTCCTCCATCACATCCACTGAGAGGGAGAGAGAAGAGAGGCGTCAGTTCACAGCACACTCCCTTAAATCCAATATCCTGATTGAACGTCACACCTTGACACACTCAATGCTAAGGCTTAGCCTCTTGCCATTTTTATCATTATAGTGGGGAGCAAAATCCCTGGAAATCTATTTTAAGCGATATCTACAAACTTATCAGGAGAGCATTTAGGACCAATGTTCCTCTGAGTTTCCTGAGCTACATCTAATAATTTATCACGCTGATCAAATGATAACAATATCTTGTCAGTTATCAGTTCTACTTTATCCCCACAAATTTAATCAAGCAGGTTTGGAGCTTTTTCTAGCAAATTGAATCAGTTGCAAGTACTTTGCCACAGTTTAGCTTTTCTGGATATTTCTGAGGTTTTCTGCTTTTTCTGTCTTCTCTAGCCTAAAAACAAGCCTAAATTTGGACTAACATGGGCCAAGGTATAGCGAATGGTACACCTCACCATACCCCATGACCACACACGTGTGTCAGTACATGATTACCACAGACTGACAGACATTTGCCTCCTGTCTCCTCTCTGGTTTTCTCACCTCTCTCTTGTGGGCGGGGTCTCTCTGTGTCTGACAGCTGGGCTGTGAGTGTCAGCTGGTCACCATGGCTACTGAGATGGGACCTGTAGGGAGGAGCCCAGTCGCTGAGGTTGTCCACGCTGCCGCCTGATTCGCTGTCGCTGTCCTCGAGGGCGGGGTTCAGGTCGTACTCGCCGCTGCACGAGTCGCTCTCCTCGTCCTCCTCCTGAGCGGAGAAGAGACATGATGTGATGGTGAGGAGAGTCTCTCTCTCTCTAATACACACCAAGAAGTGGCCAGCTGAGCCTCTCCCCTTCAAAGGGCCACTTTACAAAATCAGTAGTGTCACGCAAATGAACAAAGTTGAACTTCCCTCCATCTTGCCTGGACTGAGAGCTCCCATTCCAAATGATGTCATAATGATGTCATTTGGTCCAGGAAGTTGTGCGAATGAAGGTAGAGAGAGCAATAATGATAGGGATAGCAATAGTGACAGTGACAGTAATAGTGACACCATGGAAAAAGCTGCCCCAAATGACATCATTATAACATCATTTGAGGCAGGTAGTTCTGTGAATGAAGGGGGAGCTCTCGGTCCAGGCAAGATGACAAAGTTAAACTTTGTTCATTTGCATAAACTAGTGATTTTGTAATGATACAAAGCTGGTTGAAAATGGGCAAAGTGACCCTTTAAAGCCACACACAAACACACATACCTACATCAGTGAGGGGCAGCTGTGTGTCAGTGAGGGCAGCTGTGTGTCAGTGAGGGCAGCTGTGTGTCAGTGAGGGGCAGCTGTGTGTCAGTGAGGGGCAGTCAGTGAGGGCAGCTGTGTGTCAGTGAGGGGCAGCTGTGTGTCAGTGAGGGGCAGCTGTGTGTCAGTGAGGGGCAGCTGTGTGTCAGTGAGGGGCAGTCAGTGAGGGCAGCTGTGTGTCAGTGAGGGCAGCTGTGTGTCAGTGAGGGCAGCTGTGTGTCAGTGAGGGGCAGCTGTGTGTCAGTGAGGGGCAGTCAGTGAGGGCAGCTGTGTGTCAGTGAGGACAGCTGTGTGTCTGTACTTACATCAGTGAGGGGCAGCTGTGTGTCTGTGAGGGCATTTCATTTATCAAATGAAAATCGGGGACATTTCCAGTCCGGCAATCAATATATCATAAAAATATCCAATGTTATTACCTATGAAATAATAAAGGGGGATGATTCCGGTTTCATTTATTTTGTCCATGGCTGTTGTACTGTAATAAACAGTGTCGGCTTCACGAAGAGGCCCCTGGTGACCCCCCCCCCCCCCCCCACACACACACACACACGTAATTCACTGTGCCCCTTTACAAAATGTCAATGTGTTCCCCAGCAGCATTGGCCTGGCCTTCTGAACCTATAGCGCCGGATGTTTTATGAATAGCCCCAGATCTCAAAAAGTATTTTCGGTGGAGTCCTAATTGCTTCTTCATTGTTCAAGATCTCCTGAAAGAGCTGCAGCAGAACAAAACACTTGTTGGATGCCTGGATCAAAACATAGACTCATAGAATCCATTCTCATTCAGATATATTAAGGTGAGAGCGGTCAAGGGTCCCCTTTGAAATTGACCATATATGCTGGTTTTTCAAAATTCATTATTTAGCCCCCTTTCCGACAAGGTAGCATGGCATTGTTGGTCCCAATGGATGCTGTAGGTCTTACAGTCATACCCTGTAAGTATCTTCACTCGAGATTTAAGAATGAGCCTGCTAGAGCTAGAGTCATATCGGCCGCAGACGCCAGTAGAAAATCGGGGACATTTTCAGGGACAGCTCCAGCCGGGGACAGGTCACCAAAAACGGGGACTGTCCCCGAAAACTGGGGACGTCTGGTCACCTTCTGTGAGGGGCAGCTGTGTGTCTGTACTTACATCAGTGAGGGGCAGCTGTGTGTCTGTACTTACATCAGTGAGGGGCAGCTGTGTGTCAGTACTTACATCAGTGAGGGGCAGCTGTGTGTCTGTACTTACATCAGTGAGGGGCAGCTGTGTGTCTTCTTCAAAGCTGAGCTGGGCCTCTCTTTCTGGCAGCAGGTCTGTCTGGATGCCATTCATACTCTCACTCTGGAGTCTGGAAGACAAAGACCAGCATTTTTACACCAGGTTAGAAAAGTCATTCCAAGCTTTAAAACAATCAGTCAAAAGTTAGTCAACAAGTTAGTCAAAGTGCCTCTATATTGCTAGTGCTGGTACATGCTAAAACTCTTGTACGTGTTTTAGTCAAGGGTAAAAAACCTAGCAAACGTGCAGTGTAAAACATAATGCACCAAATACTGGGTTAAACTGCTACCAATCTCCTCGTAACTGGCTCCAAAATCTTAGTTGCCAAGAACTTGGTGCACATTTGACATGTGTTTAAGCAGGAGTCTCTTGCAGTATTGCTCAAATTGAAGTGTTATGCTTTCCACAGTGCTCCTCCATGGCTGAAGGCAGCCATCGTGAAGTACCACTAAGGTCAAACAAACCCACCAGGGGTCCCCAATTACTTTTCACCAAGGGCCACATTTTGCTGAGGGCTGGGGGCCGAACGGCGTGCTGAAAGATTTGGGGCATTTGAAGCCAGATTTAGAGGAATAACTCATTTTAAATTAACAGTTGTGATGTCATTCAGTCTTAACCACCAATATTTGATCCTTTTCTCACTCACTCCTATGTGACCACCTTGTCTATGTGACCACCTTGTGACCACCTCCTATGTGACCACCCTGCAGGGCTTGAAATTAACTTTTTGGACCACCTGCCAATATGGCTGCTAGATTTTAAAGTTACCAGCCAATTAGAATTTCCACTAGCCAAAATGTTTTTCTTGAAATAAACCAGAATATGAGTGGGTTAATTTAAGCATAAGTATCGGTATTCAGTAAGTAGCCAAAATGTTTTTCTTGAAATAAACCAGAATATGAGTGGGTTCATTTAAGCATAAGTATCAGTAAAGCTGTGTTCACACCGAGATATTTAATTTTCTCCCTGTCGCTCGATTCAACCCTTTGGAATCGCTCTGTCGCTGTGTTTAAATCGCTCCGCAAACCGGGAGCGCACTCCGCCCTCGGGCCGAGGTGTTCATACTCGGAGCTCGGAGCGAGGGGAGAGACTATTTGTGCACAATTGGCAGCACCTGTGTCGGGCCGCTGATAGATGTGGGCGGGGTGCAGCGAGCTTGAGAAACGAGAGAGATCTTCACTGTCAAGAAACAAGCAGCACACAGCTCTAACGTTAGACAGGATGAAAACGCAAACAACACAACAGTGTTTTCCCCCGATGCAAGAATGAATAAATACTCCGGGTTTACGGCAGCCAATCAGCGTTAAGCAGCAAGCGACTGTTGGCAGCGAAATTTCGCTCGAGTTGGGATATTTCATCTCGGGCGACGAGCGAATTTTCGCCCTATCGCTCTGTCTCTGTCGCTCAGACGCCGAGCGATTTTTCTCCCAGGCGAATATATGCTCAATTATACGCATTGACTTTGTATGTAAACTCGATGCCAGCGAAAAACTTTAATAGTTTGGTGTGAACGCACCTTTAGTGGTCCAGGATTCTCAAAGTCTGTGTTGAGGGTCACACAAAAACAAAAATGCACTCTTGAAGCTAAATAAATCCAAAACCAAGGAGTTAATTATTTAAAATTTTACATCAAACTTGCTCAATGTAGAACAGTCATTTCGTACACATGAGATTACTTTTAGCCTTTTAGTCATCAAGATTATTGAAAAATATTCCATATTCCAGACTGAAATGTCACAGTATAACAGAAGTGGAGTATTGACCAGAATGACATGAACATGTGGACACTTGTGTTGAACAGTAATTTCTTTATTTTTTTTATGATCAATTATTTTTATTTTTATATATCATATATAATAAAACAAGGACAGTCAGAACAATTCTGATAATATAGAAACATAGACATTACACCTGCCATGAAATACACCGTACATTACTTCTTCAACTAGGTGAAGGTGTGCAATATTCAAGATACAGTAAATATGGTCACCACAGTATCAAAAATAAGAATAAAACAAAATTATTAGTGAAAGCAAGATTAAACGGAAAGAATAGCCCATGTTAAAATAAAGAGATAAATCAAATATTTCTGTTCTGAATGACCCCACCCAAGTATTTCACAAACCATTTTCCAGAAATCCATTACTTTTGGACATTCCCATATCATATGGATATATGTCCCGGGATTACCATAAGGACAAAATGAGCAATTGGGAGACTGAAGTATTTTCATTTGGTAGAGTTTCCTCTGAGAATAATAGAATCTATGTATAA
Organism: Poromitra crassiceps; assembly: GCF_964638095.1. NCBI lineage: Eukaryota > Metazoa > Chordata > Actinopteri > Beryciformes > Melamphaidae > Poromitra > Poromitra crassiceps. The sequence continues at coordinate 20,149,374 of NC_139634.1, forward strand.
GTTTATAGTGGATGAATTGGTGATTGAGATTCCTTGATGAAAGACTGTTGTTTGACCATACTAACTGCCAATTAATATCTAATATATATGGTGATAGATCTTGTGTCCACAAAGTATTTAAGGAGAGAGCTGATTCTTTATGTTTTAAAAGGAACTTGTAAATATTTGACACCACTCCTTTGGTTACTTGCTTGAGGATTTTGGTGATTGGATGAAATCCCAGGTTACTCAGGTTGAACAGTAATTTCTTACATTACATTTAGCCTGATTTCATCAAGGGTCATAGCCAGGTCAATATGGAGAGCAGCGCGTATCTTGCATGTTGCGTTTAGGTGCACTGTATTTTGTGTGTGTGTGTGTGTGTGTGTGTGTGTGTGTGTGTGTGTGTGTGTGTGTGTGTGTGTGTGTGTGTGTGTGTGTGTGTGTGTGTGTGTGTGCAATCCCAGCACGGGCTGCACACTATTCTCCCTTCCTCTGCAATGCACTCTGAACTAGTGTCACAGTATTCCATAAGGAAATTTGGGGGGTCGGGCGTTCAAAACACTCTCCTACCCGCCTCCAATGTCCAATCAGATCCAAAGAGATAATAATCTCCCTACGGAAGCCAGTAGTTTAGGCAGGAAGGGGGGTTAAAATGATATTCCTGCGTGAAACAACCCTTTAAAAGCAGCCTTTCGTGCGTCCTGGTGGCTCACCTGGTAGCACGTGTACGACGGCGGTTTGGTCCTTCGCACGGCCGACGCGGGTTCGAATCCGACCTGAGGTCCTTTGTGTCATCCCCTCTCTCTCCCCCCACCTTTCCTGTCTGCCTACTGTCCATAAAGACAAAAATGCCCAAAAACAAAAAACAGTCTTTCCACAGCCTGTGCCAAATTTAGGAGAGGAGAAGCATCCCAGTGCTGACAGGAACCTTGGGAGTATTGCATGACATGTTTTGCTTCCCAGGTGTGCTGGATTTGATCACTGTCCCGCCGTATCCATGTGACTGCAATGTTGTTTGCTCGTCGTGCAAGCGGTGCACCATGATAGTAAGATCAAACACACATGACCTGCTGTAAATTCGGCACAGGCTGTGGAAAGACTGCTTTTTTTTTTTTTTTTTTTTTTTTTTTTTCCCCCCCCCCGATTTTTTATCCCATTTTATCCCCCATTAGTGCTCACTTGATTTCTCAATCCTGGTTGCTACTCCATCCTCTGCCGATCTGGGGAGAGCCGAGACTGGCTCCATGCTTCCTCCGAGACATGGGCAGTCAGCCAGCCGCTTCTTTTCACCTGACAGAGGAAGCTTCACCGGTAGGACATAGCACGTGGGAGGTTCACGCTATTCCAACCAGTTCCCCTCCCTCTGAACAGGCGCCCTTAACGACCAGAGGGGGAACCACATTAGCAACCAGGATATTGCATGTTTTTGTGAAGGGGGTTCCTATATGAAGGAAACCCCCGGGAGGCACGGGGAGAACATGCAAACTCCACACAGAAAGGCCCTTTTGCCGACCCCACCCGGGCGGTGGGCACTCGAGGACATGCGGACGGGCACGCATTCCTTCAGCGTTCACCTCGTCCCCAGGTGGGAATCGAACCCAAAGACTGCTTTTAAATGGTTGTTTCACACAGGAATATAATTTTAACACCCACGCCTAAACTACTGGCTTCCCTAGGGAGATTATTATATCTTCGGATCTGCGATCGGACGTCGGAGACGGGGAGGAGAGCGTTTTAAAGACTCGACCCCCCCAATTTCCTTATGGAATGCTGTGTGACGCTAGTTCAGATTGCATCGCAGAGGAACGGAGAACAGCGGAACATATGGGGCTAGTAGGCTACCTGTTGTTGATCAGAATGCTTAGTGTCTGTAGATAGGTGCTTAGTGTCTGTAGGTAGGCTACCTGGTGTTGATCAGGCTCTTGAGCAGCTTGCAGGACCTGAACTCGTCCATCTCGCCTATCACAATGACGCTCACGTCTCCGTCTCGCCCCAGCAGCCAGCTCACATGCTTACTGGAAGCTGGAGGGGACAAAAAACATAAAAGTTAAATATTTTAGATTACAGGAGATATCATTTGATCTCAGGTTACAGGAGATATTTGATCTCAGAGTGCCAGCAACTGATTCTCATTTAGTGCCTTTCCGGCTCTGAAAGGATACAGCTCATAAATTGTTATTCTGGCTTTTATCCAGAAGGTGGTGCTGTCCTATAAGTGTACAGCATGTAGAGAGAGCTGCAGCCACTGTAATACAATGAGCTCCTGCTCTCTCTCTCTCTCTCTGTCTCCCCCTTCTGCTCTATTTGTCTCTCACTCAGTTGAATTACATTCACTAGGCTTCACTGCCAACAATTAGACACACACACTATTTCCAAAGCATCCAAATACAATGGAAATTCATGCAAAAAGAAAATAAACAAAATGAATACCGGTAAATATCAGTCCTACTTAAATATGCATGTATGCATGTCTCCCCTATCTCTTCCCTGTCTGTGAGCAGGCAGAGCTACATGTAACTGACCAGGGTCAAGTCACCAACTCCCTCTGCAGTTTGAATGGAAGACGGCCTGGAACAGTGGTTCTCAAAGTGGGGTCTGCGGACCCCCAGGTCCTTGAGGGGGTTCCAGGGGGTCCCCAGCAAAAATGGAAATAATTTATTTTCACTGTAATAGTAATAAATAACACAATGACAGAATGTAGCCTATGACTATTTTGGGAATGGGTCTTACACTTTCTGTAATAAAACATCTAAAAGCAAAAATCTTATCAGATGGGGGACCCTGGGACAAACTCTTTATTCATATATATATATATATATATATATATATATATATATATATATATATATATATATATATATATCTCCCCCCCCAATGTTACACCCTGGGACAAACACTTATCGAATTGGGGGTCCGTGGCCTAATTTGTGTGAGTTTAGGGCTCTTTTGACATGAAAAAGTTTGAGAACCACTGGCCTGGAATATAGGATAACGATATTGCTATTATTCTCACTCATTTCATTCCATTTCTGCTATATGAATAGACACGGGGGCGGATAGAAAACGTCAACTTCCGGAACGGCTCGCCATGAAAATGAACTGACCCAAACTCAAAGTGTGCCGCCTACATGCAACAAAGTCAACTTTGTCTCCGTTCTCGTTTGGTGGGACTGACGTGTTACTTTGCACGCTGTCATACGGTAACAGGGGCACATTGTGTAGGATGCACATTTTTCACATTTATTTTCAGCTCGGATGTCACAGGAATGTTCCAACCTCGTTGTGACGTCTGCTGTCACAATGACCTTAAGTCTCCATCTGTGTGTGGGATGAGTCTTAAAGGGATAGTTCAGATTTTTTGTTGTGTTGTTGTATGAGGTACTGTAGTTGCCGACAGTCAGTGTACTACATGCAGTAGAATGCAGCCGGTGTGGTCCCAGTTTGGAGAAATGGAGACCCGGCCGCATCAGGCAAGGAGAGCTGTCTGCTGAGTGTGAACAGGGTCACGAGCAAAAATGTAAAAAAATAAATAAAAAAAGAGAAAAGAGAAAAATGCCTCCATACTGCTTACTTGGCATAATCCAAGTCTCCAAAAGCCCTGAGATGCCAAGTTGACTTAAAAAGACATCATTTACACCCTGTTTTTAGCTGAAATCTATGTAGTCATGTGGGCGACTAACGTGAGGGGAGCAGTTACTGACTGTAGCCTGCTACTGTGCAGATTTCAGCTAAAACAGGGTGTAAATTATGTCAACTAGTCAACTTGGCGTCTCAAGGCTTGTGGAGACTTGGATTATGCAAGGTGAGCTGAGCAGTATGGAACTACTTGCCTGACGTGGCCGGCTGGTCTCCATTTCTCCAAACTGGGACCGCGCCAGCTGCATTCTAGAGCATGTAGTACACTGACTGACTGTCGGCAAGTACCTCATACAACCCCACATTAAAAAAATCCGAACTATCCCTTTAATGTTCACAATCACAGCCATTCCAGTGGGCTGTAAACGTTCCATTATCATTATATTGCTGATTATGGTGTTTGTAGCCACGCCCACAAATTAACCAGAAATGTGGCACATCATTAACGTGATGGAAATCTTTATGGGTTACCTGGCTCTGTGTGTGTGTGTGTGTGTGTGTGTGTGTGTGTGTGTGTGTGTGTGTGTGTGTGTGTGTATGTGTGTGTGTGTGTGTGTGTGTGTGTGTGTGTGTGTGTGTGTGTGTGTGTGTGTGTGTGTGTGTGTGTGTGATATTTAGAGACCTGTGTGAACGTATACACATGTAAGGATTGTCTTTCTCGGCCACAGGGCAGTGAACAAAGACTCAGAAAGCGGGCTAACTAGATTGTATGCTGCGTAACCCAAACACACACACACACACACACACACACACACACACACACACACACACACACACACACACACACACACACACACACACACACACACACACACGATAGCCTCTCAGGTGACACAGCAGAGATTGAGTAAACACAGAGGGTAACTTAATATGGTTTAAAGCATGGCGCCGCCCCAAAGCACCGGTCTTACTCAACCCTGTTCAGCTACTGCCAAGCCAGCACAATGACCTGGCTGCTGATGACTGAGGAGTGACACACACACACAAACACATGCATGCACACACACACAC
>NC_139634.1:20159002-20169002 GCF_964638095.1 Poromitra crassiceps
TGGTAGCGCCGTCGCCTCACAGCCAGAAGGTCCTGGGTTCGATTCCCGCCTGGGCGCTGAGGGTGCGTCCCCCCTCATGTCCCCAGTGCCCACCGCCCAGGTGGGCCATCTCGTCACCGTCAGCATGGGTGTGTGTGTGGCTGGCAGCATGCGTGTGTTGGGTGTGTTCGTGTGACAAATAAAGATGGGTTTGTCAGTCCAGTTCTCTTCTTCTTCTAGAAGCCATACGTTTACAGCTTTAAACAATGTCTTTGAATGCTGATTCATTCTAAAGACACAGGGAACATGGAGGGAGCATTGCCTTTGGCGTTGTCCATTTCCATAATGAATGCTGCATGAATCCCTATATCAATAACCAGATTAAATGACAGTTTCTCATCTGCATCACGATGAGGCAAAGCTATGCTGTGAGCCTGTTCCTCTTCAGAGCAGCTTGACCGGCCTATTCATAGTATTCCCATGTCACAAGCATTTTCCTACCAATATGGTGCTAAAATACACACAGCTCATTGGCTGTTTAATAATAATAATAATAATAATGATTGGATTTATATAGCGCTTTTCTAGACACCCAAAGCGCTTCACAGGAATCATTATTCATTCACACCATGACCGTGTTTGTGTCACTTGATTGTAATCACTTGTTAATTGATTACAATCACCTGTTATTTTCCTCCCAAGATGGCCGTGTGGTGATGTAACAGAATACTATCAATACGAGGTTCCCTCTCTGTTTAGGCTTTTTTAACTAATGCAGCGGTGTGTGGGGTGACAAGCTGTCCAGTGATTTAGACTTTTTTCCAGGCCTATCAAGCTTATTTCATGATATTTTAGTCAAATTATCTCACATCATTTATCTCAATACATTTCACGTTGATACATGTCAGTATGACTTCTCTCAAGAAACCATCATAAAACAACAAAGAAAACTTTCTCCAAGACAACATCAATTAGAAAATAAATGTTGAAACCAGTAAAGTGATCTGCCCATGCAGTAAGATGATTTCACTCATAGAAATCCCAAAATAAGCTTGATAAGTCGGGATACCAGAGTTATTACAGAGTATACTATAATAACTTTGTATGACTATAATAACTTCTCATTGAGGGTTAGGGGTGTCATTTTCCTTTATTGTTCCATAATGTGGCTGTTATGAAGCCTTTTGAGACTGAAACCGTGATGAATAGCTAAACAAATAAACCTGACTTGACTTGGGCAACTCTCTAGCCAAGAAACCCCATTGAAAGTAACATCCATTACCACACACAGCCACCTCTGCCCCCACACACAGCCACCTCTGCCCCCACACACAGCCACATCTGCCCCCACTGTGCACTGAAGTTTGTTTTATACCTTCACCACAGCTCCCATATTTTACTGTTCACAACTGAACCCCAACAAGAGAAGCGCACACACACACACACACACTGCTTCACACACACACACACACACACACACACACACACACACACACACACACACACACACACACACACACACACACACACACTCTGCTTCACACACACATAAAGACAAAGTACACAGCTCTCTGACTCCACGCCAACATGCAAATGGCTCCGGGCTTTGCCTCTGAGAACAGACAGACAGAGAGGAGAGGGAGACGGACAGAGAGAGAGACAGAGAGGAGGAAAGGGAGACAGAGAGGGAGACAAACAGACAGGAGGAGAGGGAGACGTGTGCACCGCATACTGAGAGGAACGTTTGAAAAGTGCCTCAGTCTGAGCAAACACAGCCCATTTCACACTGACACAGGAGACTGAGAGAGACGGATGAAAGCAGAATGGCCATCGCAACAAAGCAGGACAGAGAAAGAGAGTGAGAGAGAGACACAGAGAGAGAAGTAGTAGAGTGTGGACTTACTCAGTTTGTGGCCAGTCGGTGCAACATCTCCCGTCTAGTGTGGTGTGTGTGAGTTTCACCTCCTCTCTGTGTCTGTGTGATGAGTGTGTGAGTGTGACCATGGTGGAATGCAGGCATGCTCTGCCCTGTCTGCTGCCTTTGTACTGGACAACAGCACTGACATCACAGCATTCCCCCCTGATACTCCTCCTCTCCTCTCCTGCCAATTACAAATTCACTTCCATTACACTTTATTGGCTTGTGTTGCCACGGCAACAAAGTGACATCAATTGGTGAATTGGGATTACATAACAAATCCCCCCTCCTCCATACAGCCTATCTATTGCTATACATCTGTGGGGTCCGGGGACCACCAGGGCTCCTTGAGGGGGTTCCAGGGGGTCCCCAAGAAATTGATGATTATGTTAAACGCACCATTATTTAATTTACAAGAAGCTAACACAATTAGAGAATATAGAGAAATGTGTGTTTTGAGCATAGTTTCATTGTTATTTCTTTACTGACAATACAGTCATGGTGTGTGTGTGTGTGTGTGTGTGTGTGTGTGTGTGTGTGTGTGTGTGTGTGTGTGTGTGTGTGTGTGTGTGTGTATATATATATATATATATATATATATATTTTATATTCTCAGATTTGGGTCAGTGAGACATATTCTCATCAAATAGGGTCCCATAGCACTAATGTGGAGGAAATTAGGGGTCCTTGATATGAATGAGGTTGAGATCCACTGCTATAAATAAATGAATAGCCTGGCTGTTTCACATCTTTTCCCTTGTGACATTTAGTTCAGAACAAAGAACATTTCCCCCGACAGGATCTGTAACCTCTCTGTACCCAGCAGCCGCATGGGAAGTGTGGCTATCCGAACAAAAAGCAGGAATTCGGGAGTGATTCCCCGACCGGTTTGTGTTTGCTATGGCAGGAAAGGAGTGAATCACTCTGTTCATTTTGTCTGCCCAACAGCTACTGCACAGACCGGTTTCGGGGGGAGTCGCTGCCCCACCCTCACAGAAATCGATTAGCTTTGCTTTCAGTGGAAAGTTTTGGAGTCACATGGTACAAATGCGGCTTCAGGGCCTGTTTGACCCCTCTCCCTCTGCCCCTCTCCCTCTCCCTCCTTCCCTCCCTCCCTCCCTCTGCCCCTCTCCCTCTCCCTCCCTCCCTCCCTCCCTCTCCCTCCCTCCCTCTGCCCCTCTTCCCCTCCCTCCCTCCCTCTGCCCCTCTCTCTCTTCCTTCCTGAAATCCCCCAGCTTGCCTTGTATGAAACCATTAAGCACAACAACACATGTGCAGGAAGGAATTTGAGTATTTATTCTTTTTCCGTCAACAGGTTGTTGACCCACTGATACAACTGATCATTTCAACAGTCATTGTTGTGGGTTTGGCTCCGCCCCATGGTGACACATTGGGTGATGCAGGTCTCAGTCAAATGCCTCGGAGCAATTACAGCTATTAATATGTGAAAGTGGTCTAGCCGGCGTCTGGGCTGTTGTGGACCTGTCTGACCCGTGTGATATTACAGGAACTATTAGTTGGTCTGATCTCACTTGCCTTGTTTACTTTTACGTTCAGCTGGTATTTGCTATTTACAGTATGCATGATAAGCGAAAATACGGTAATAGTTACACTGATGTGGATTATTTCCTGGACCAACACGATTTTTCAGCTTAACCCAACATACATTTACACTTAAATTACTACCTAAGTGTCTTTGAGTTATAGAAAAGCGCTATATATAAGTATTATGTATATTATTATGTATATTTTTACTGTATTAATATTATTATTAGCTTTTTTCACTTCTCACCTAATTCACCCATTTTGTGTCTAAAAGGCGGGAAGTAACACAGGTGCAAGCAAAAACATTAACAAGAGCTCCAGCATTGGATCACCTACCTAAATGTATTGGAAGTTGGAAACCCTCATTAATATTTTTCTTGCACCTGTGTTGCCTTTTTTAGACACAAAATGAGTGAATTGGGTGGGAAGTGAAAAAGGCTAATTACATACTTACATAGCCTAATTTTCTTCTTTGAGCCACCAGGTGTTATTAAAATGGGATTTTAATAATATAAAATCATCTGAACACTTCAGGCTTATGTTTGTTGTCACAAGATTTCAAATTGGGCCTTGTTTATAGAGCCATAAATATAAGCAATGAAAACATGAGATTTCATTTATTCGGTAGGATTTACCCATTGATCATTTACCCCATGATTCCAGTATTTTGGCGTCACACATGGCGTCACACTTACGGGATATTTAACTTGCCACCAAAAACAGTGATACTATGACATCCGTCTGTGTCTCGGTATGTCACTGGTATCAGTCCGGATACCTCAAAGTCCTACATGGGCAAACACACACGCACACACACACACACAGACACACAGACACGCACACACACACACACACACACACACACACACACACACACACACACACACACACACACACACACACACACACACACACACACACACACACACAGACACACACACACACACACACACACACACACACACACACACACACACACACACACACACACACACACACACACACACACACAAGAGGTCACACATTCAAGGTCAGGTGTGTTAGGGGAAAGCAACAGCGATGTGCAGATGGCAGAAACACAAACACATTAATCATATAGCGCACAAGACTTTCTGGGTCAGCCTCAGATAACAGCTAGCGAGATGTGTCTGTATGGAGGTGTGTGTAACAGCTAGCTAGCTAGATGTGTCTGAGGGGTACGGTGGCGCAGTCGGTAGCGCTGTCGCCTCACTGCTAGAAGGTCCTGAGTTCGATTCTCGCCTGGGACGCTGTGAGCGCTGGAGTTGTGACCCCTCCTATATCGTCAGTGCCTACTGCCCAGGTGGGCTATCTCGTCGAAAGGGCCTTTCTGTGTGGAGTTTGCATGTTCTCCCCGTACCCCCCAGGGGGTTCCTCCGTACATAACCCCCCACTAAAAACATGCAGAAGATCGTCATCCGACCAGTGACGACAACATCTGAAGTTGGTCCAATGATGGTCCAATGATGGTCCCCGGGCGCTGGAAAGAAATAGCGACCACTGCTCCTGGCCTGTCCCCCGGAGGAAAGGACAAGCCTGGATGGGTCAAATGCAGTCAGAGGACATATTTCACCGGCCACCGTCAGCATGAGTGTGTGTTGTGGCCGCATGCATGTGTAGTAGTGTGTTCGTGTGACAATAAAGACGGGCTTCCGTCTGAAATCGTGTTTTTTTTTCGTGTTTTTTATAGAGGTGTGTGTGTAACAGCTAGCTATATGTGTCTGTATGGAGGTGTGTGTAACAGCTAGCTATATGTGTCTGTATGGAGGTGTGTGTAACAGCTAGCTAGCTACATGTGTCTGTATGGAGGTGTGTGTAACAGCTAGCTATATGTGTCTGTATGGAGGTGTGTGTAACAGCTAGCTAGCTATATGTGTCTGTATGGAGGTGTGTGTAACAGCTAGCTATATGTGTCTGTATGGAGGTGTGTGTAACAGCTAGCTAGCTATATGTGTCTGTATGGAGGTGTGTGTAACAGCTAGCTAGATGTGTCTGTATGGAGGTGTGTGTGTAACAGCTAGCTAGCTACATGTGTATGTATGGAGGTGTGTGTAACAGCTAGCTAGCTACATGTGTCTGTATGGAGGTGTGTGTAACAGCTAGCTAGCTACATGTGTCTGTATGGAGGTGTGTGTAACAGCTAGCTAGCTAGATGTGTCTGTATGGAGGTGTGTGTGTAACAGCTAGCTAGCTACATGTGTCTATATGGAGGTGTGTGTGTAACAGCTAGCTAGCTACATGTGTCTGTATGGAGGTGTGTGTGTAACAGCTAGCTAGCTACATGTGTCTATATGGAGGTGTGTGTGTGTGTGTGTGTAACAGCTAGCTAGCTACATGTGTCTGTATAGAGGTGTGTGTGTAACAGCTACTGTAGCTATATGTGTCTGTATGGAGGTGTGTGTAACAGCTAGCTAGCTACATGTGTATGTATGGAGGTGTGTGTAACAGCTAGCTAGCTACATGTGTCTGTATGGAGGTGTGTGTAACAGCTAGCTACATGTGTCTGTATGGAGGTGTGTGTAACAGCTAGCTAGCTAGATGTGTCTGTATGGAGGTGTGTGTAACAGCTAGCTAGCTACATGTGTCTGTATGGAGGTGTGTGTAACAGCTAGCTACATGTGTCTGTATAGAGGTGTGTGAGTAACAGCTACTGTAGCTAGATGTGTCTGTATGGAGGTGTGTGTAACAGCTAGCTAGCTACATGTGTATGTATGGAGGTGTGTGTGTGTAACAGCTAGCTAGCTAGATGTGTCTGTATGGAGGTGTGTGTAACAGCTAGCTACATGTGTCTGTATAGAGGTGTGTGTGTAACAGCTACTGTAGCTAGATGTGTCTGTATGGAGGTGTGTGTAACAGCTAGCTACATGTGTCTGTATAGAGGTGTGTGTGTAACAGCTACTGTAGCTAGATGTGTCTGTATGGAGGTGTGTGTAACAGCTAGCTAGCTAGATGTGTCTGTATGGAGGTGTGTGTAACAGCTACTGTAGCTATATGTGTCTGTATGGAGGTGTGTGTAACAGCTAGCTAGCTATATGTGTGTGTATGGAGGTGTGTCTGTGTAACAGCTAGCTAGCTATATGTGTGTGTATGGAGGTGTGTGTAACAGCTAGCTAGCTATATGTGTGTGTATGGAGGTGTGTGTAACAGCTAGCTAGCTACATGTCTCTGTATGGAGGTGTGTGTAGAGCTGTACGTGCATGACCCTGCGGATGGATGATGTCATGTTTCTCCTCTTCCACTTGAGGTCACACCTTTTGAATTCCCATCTGTTCCTTGGAAAGGCCTTATTCCTTACAACACATGTACCAGGAAACATATTTCACAGTCAATAAATACATTATCTATTGTAATCTGTCAAGGTCGCACCTTTATATTTCCGTGCAAAGACACACCTGGGGAAAGTCCCAGTAGGCTACTTATCATTATACTACACATGAAAAATGCAGCGTTATCCTGGGAATCATAGGATCACACAGTCAACTGAGTCAAGTGGAAATCATGCATGCACAGCACCCTCTGCTGGGGGAAGTGGGAATAGCAATGGTCTATTATCATGGAGGGGTTCTCCAATGTTTAGGGCAGGCCCAATTCATTTTGTCCCAGCCTCCCAGGGATCCAAACTGAGAATATTTTAGCTGGATATCATTTCAAAACTGTTTTAGCTACTCACCCCCCATCATGCCCGTTGAAACTAATTTGAAGTTCGTTACTCCTTGACCGAGCTTGTTTTGTTTTAGCCAAATGGCACAGTGAGTCTGAGTCCAGTTATTACATCTTCTATATTTACCTAAACGAGGACCTTTGGACCCACAATCATTTGGAACACTTGGATTATGCCGCACAAGCTGTTTGGAGACCCCCTTTAACTGTAAAAAGGCGGCCCTGTTGACTTCAGTAGTGTGAAACAAGGCGAATGTGAGCGCATTCGTGCGACGCCATGTTTGACACGGTGCACGAGGAAGGGGGCGCTGTTGCCCAGTCTGTCACAGTCAGAGGATGATGTGAGTAGTCTGGACTGAGTTAATACAGCATGCATGCCAACAATAATACCAACACATGAACTGAACATTGAATTAATTAACGCGTTTTAGTTTGTTGAAGACCCCCTGCATTTCCTTGAACTTTAAACAGTGAAGCAGGCCGTCAGCATTTGTAAACTCCCTGGCCTCAGCCTGGCTTGTGCTCTATCTTCGTGTATTTGTTTACTTTCAGACAAAAACGGTACTAACGTGACTGTTGTAACAGATGGACTGGAGCTGTATGCCTGTGCCTGGCTCCATGGCCTGCCTATGCTATGCTAACTTGTGTGTTTCCTGCCTGGTCCCACGAGTTTGGTTTCAACTGAGTTTTGACTGGCATGGAGGTGAGTAGGCTACATATTATTGAACTGTCATATTGGGGTCAACTAAACTCTTCCTTCTTTTGCCTGACATCCCTTGGCTTGGATCCTCCTTATAAGGGTCTCTTGTCCACAAGATTAACGTTACACAGTAAACAACTTCTGTTGACCTTTGCTCTCTGAAACCAAACACACGTAAATCATCTGACAGAAGGACAGCAGAGATTGCCAATAGGTCTGATGTTCTCTGCTGAGACCAAATTTGTCTTGATCCAGTGTTGTTTTTAGTTTTTGGCTATCTAGCTAAATCCAGTCCAAAGATTGAAATGGCATTCCAATATGTGACTCAGAGACAGCACACACTGAGGAAGGCAATTTTCTCTTTTAAACCACGAGATTACGCTTCCCGTCATGCTTTGTGGGGCCTTGCAGAAACGGTCTGATTCAGCAACATGGTCAGGCAGATTTTCCATGGCTGAAAATATTAGTATTCCAACATGTCCCCCTTCCTCGACCGCCCCATGTTTAAAGCATGGGCCCCACTGACATGTAGCCGCCTCCCACAAGGATGTGCATTAAGAGCAGACTGGCATGAGAGATGCATGTGGGCTGAACAGACATTATTAGAGCTATAAGGACATTATAGCTCTAATTTAACTGCCATCACAAGTTGTGCTGGGGTAGGCACCCTTGGGTGCCTGGGTGGCGTGTGTAACATGCTGCCTGCCATTGCTAGCGTGTGTCAATTGTCTTTGCATGGAACGCTGACTATGCTCTGCAGAATGTGTGGGAAAGATTGAATGAAGTCAGCTGACTTAATTAGGATCACTATAGCCTGGATAGGCTGTGATTATGGCACATACAGCCTCAGAACTGATCCTCCTCATTTGTTTCTCTCACTAGAAATATTGCATGTTCGCACGCTCATGGGATTTCAAGCAAGACGATTCAACTTCAACTCACTTCCTGTCATTTTGTCACGCGGGTTTTGCCCATGGCTTTCCACGGACACGCCCACTTAGGAGGTTTTCGGCAGGTCTGAGTCTATTGGAGTCAATGGGACAAGTCAACGTGATCTCAGATTATGGCAGATCCCTTCGCCCTCATATTCATTAAAGTAAATATTCAGCCCATTCTCCGAAGCCACATATCGTGTGAATATTCGGACACAAAAATGGCATTTTTCAGACAGACAGATCAGGAGAAAATTAATCTTGTTCAAGACCTGTCTCTATCTCAGCAACACACACTCATGAGATTTGGCAACAGGAACTCATGTTAGCAGGGAGCGATTAGCTAAAGCTACATGTGAAGTTTGTTGATGTAGTAGCTAAATCTGTTCCTAGAAAAAATATTTTGTAATGGAATATCTTAGTTTCAACTATATTGAGCTAACAAGCGGCAGCTTTGTGCAACCACATGTGTGGTTTGTGTGGAGTTTGGGAACTCATGATCTCTATTTCAAGGTCAGCACTAACCCCGCGTCACCAGGCACAGTCCTCCCACAACACTTCAGGGGAGAGGTGACCACGTGAATCATGAATCATCTAGTAATATAATATCTATGGTTATAGTCCTGTTAGTCCAGTGAGTTGAGCATGGCACTATCACTAACATTAGGGTTTGATTTAGCCCCTATTAGGGACTTGTGTCATGTTCGTCTCGCTTGCTAGACTCTCCCTCCACAGTCCCTTCGCCAAACGTTCAATTGAGGCGCTGCGAAAACTCCACTCCACTCCACTCGTCGTACAAGTGTCACAGAGACATTCCAAAGCCACCTACCAAAGCAGAACTCTTCATTGATTAGATCCGCCGGGGTTTGAATTGAAAGCTCGATGCTGCTAATAAATAACTTTAATATACCAACAATTGTGTGTTTTGTGCTGTTGCGCCCAGCCATCATAGCGCTCCACAGCGCCCCTCTGGTCGGAAGCACACGGAAAAACACAGAAGGCCGCCATCTTGGCATTTTCGAAAAAATATCACCAGCACAGAATTGGGATAAAAGAGGTACTTATTAGCAGCATCGCGCTTTCAAACCGCGGCGGATCTAATCAATGAAGAGTTGTGCTTTGGTAGCTGGCTTTGGAACGTCTCTGTGACACTTGTACGACGAGCGGATCTGCATGTTCTGCTGCTTGGGAGTTTTCTCAGCGCCTCACTTTAACGTCTGGTGAAGAGACTGTGGAGGGAGAGTCTAG
>NC_139634.1:20171502-20211502 GCF_964638095.1 Poromitra crassiceps
GCTCAACATCAATCAGGAGCCAAACGATTTCTCTGAGTCACTGTCACACATTTACATCATTATTATTACTCTTATTAGAGCTTCATGAACGATGCAGAAGGCTTCTCTGAGAATGTTCTTGATGCCTCATCGACTTCCTTCAAACACTGCACTAGCGCGCTAGGCTAGCCCTATCAGGATGCTGCAGTGATTAATGCCTCTGTCTTATAAATCGTTGCTCGACAAACTTCTTGAATGTTGTCAAGGGAGTGTTGGTTGGCGATCAATGAAAGCAACTTGTTAAGATTCTGAACCGGCTCTTGACATCTGTCTTCATCTTCAGCAACAAATCTACAGTGGCGCGCGCACGCACTCACACAAGCACATGCATATAGCCTACACACACTCATGATCACCTGTCATCTGGTATCAGAGACACACACATGCTCGTGCACTAACACACAGAAATACACACATGCTGCTCGTGCACTGTAACACACAGAGATACACACATGCTGCTCGTGCACTGTAACGCACAGAGATACACACATGCTCGTGCACTGTAATGCACAGCGATACACACATGCTCGTGCACTGTAACGCACAGCGATACACACATGCTCGTGCACTGTAACGTACAGAGATACACACATGCTCGTGCACTGTAACGCACAGCAATACACACATGCTTGTGCACTGTAACGTACAGAGATACACACATACTTGTGCACTGTAACGCACAGCGATACACACATGCTCGTGCACTGTAACGCACAGCGATACACACATGCTCGTGCACTGTAACGCACAGAGATACACACATGCTTGTGCACTGTAACGCACAGAGATACACACATGCTCGTGCACTGTAACGCACAGAGATACACACATGCTCGTGCACTGTAACGTACAGAGATACACACATGCTTGTGCACTGTAACGCACCGAGATACACACATGCTCGTGCACTGTAACGCACATACTGCTGTGAAGTTCTCTGATCAAAATCAAAGAACCCACCCCGCTTCACCACTCATGGCACACATTCTGCAGTGTGTGTGTGTGTGTGTGTGTGTGTGTGTGTGTGTGTGTGTGTGTGTGTGTGTGTGTGTGTGTGTGTGTGTGTGTGTGTGTGTGTGTGTGTGTGTGTGTGTGTGCGTGTGCGTGCGTGTGTTTGTGTGTGTTTGCGTGCGCGCCCCAGCTGTCTCAGGGCTCCCTGTTGTTTGGCCTGCCGGGCGGCGCTGTGGATCAATGCTTGTTTGGAGGAATTCTCTCTCTAATTCCACCTCAGTCAGCACTGCATCCCTTAGTTAGTTTCATTTATTTCTCCTTTTGGAAATTCTCGTATCTGTGGCAACAGTCAGACAAATACAACCACAACAGAAAATACATTGTATCTAGACTGTGGCAACAGTCAGACAAATACAACCACAACAGAAAAGACGTCGTATCTAGACTGTGGCAACAGTCAGACAAATACAACCACAACAGAAAAGACGTATCTAGACTGTGGCAACAGTCAGACAAATACAACCACAATAGAAAAGACGTTGCAATTAAAGACAGACATTTAAAGGAACATTTAAGGCTTCAAATACACATTCCAACAGCACAAACATGCTTAAATGTTGTGACTTGTGTATTCACCATGCTGTGAAATAATAGTGTCAAATTACCAGACATTGTACTTTTCGAAGCAAGTACATAGCTGGAATGACTTCCTGACAAAACCGGAAGTTCCCACTATTTTGCTTTTAAAAATGACAATACCTCTTACATAAGAGCATTTTGGTGCTGTGGGAATGTGTATTTGGTGACTTAAGCTGCGTTAACACCGACCTATTAAAGTTTTTCGCTGGCATCGAGTTTACATACAAAGTCAATGCAAACGACCGATTGAGCGTATATTCGCCCGGGAGAAAAATCGCTGGGCGTCAATAAATAATAAACAACGACGGTGGCTCGTAGTGGACAAACATCATGACATTGCGTAACGTTATAGCCCCCACATGTCCGTCAATTCGTGTGCCTGTTGATGAGCGATTTAAACAGAGCGACAGAGCGATTCCAAAGGGTTGAATCAAGCGACATAGCGAAAAATACCGCGAATAAGTGAACACCGCTTTAACGGGGTAATGTAGGCTAGCCCGTTCTGCAGACTACCAGTCAGTTATTGCACTAAGACAGTGGTTCTCAGACTTTTTTGTGTGCCTTCAGTAGCCCCTTTCCCTGATTTCTCAATCCAAGTCTACCCCCTTTACCTGACTACAACATTTTGATTAGAAAACGGCAAGAGAAAACTACAGCAGATGCAATGAATGAATGATAATCCACCAACATCACTGGGAGGATAGCACTATTCAAACCAGTTCCCTCCCCCCACCGAACAGAGGAGACACTAGTGCAGCGATCAGGACTCATACCCCATCAGCTTCTCACATGCAGACACGGCCTTAATGTGTGTGTCTTGGGATTCAGTGTCTTGCTCAAGGACGCTTCGACACACTGCCGGGAGGAGCCAGCCTCGAACCCGGGAACCTTCCGATTCCCAGGCGACAGCTCTCCCTCCTGAGCGAATGCTGCCCCTGGCATCAAAAATAGACAGCAGAGATGTGTGCAACAAAATGAAAACATGTCCACATCATCACAATACCATCTGACCACATATCATCAAAGACCACTGATGATAACTGATGATAACAGCCCTAACTCATGTCATCAGGATTTGTTTGTTTATTTGTTTAACAGGGCTATACTGGAAGGTGTGTGTGTGTGTGTGTGTGTGTGTGTGTGTGTGTGTGTGTGTGTGTGTGTGTGTGTGTGTGTGTGTGTGTGTGTGTGTGTGTGTGTGTGTGTGTGTGTGTGTGTGTGTGTGTGGACGTGAGTTTGTGTTTGTGTGTGTACATGTTCTCTATGTCCGTATTGAGTTGTACCTGCTACACATGCTCTCGATGTGTGTGCTAACATCTGCATGCGTGCGCGCACGCACACACACACACACACACACACACACACACACACACACACACACACACACACACACACACACAGAGCTACAGTAATACAGTAAAGACAGATCTGTCTGGCAGTGGCTGTGAGACTGGAGCACCTCCCCCTTGCTTTGATTAAGCAGCCGAGTAGACCAACATCAGCATATTGATTCAGCTTCCCCCTTCACACACACACACACACACACACACACACACACACGCACACAGCACACAGCACACGCACACACACACACACACACACACACACACACACACACACACACACACACACACACACACACACACACACACACACACACTTCATGCCACTAGGGCTGCAACTAACGATTATCTTCATTGTGGATTAATCTCTCAATTACTTTCTCCATGAATCAATTAGATGTTTGGTCTATAATATATCAGAAAATGTCCATCAATGTTTCCCCAAAGCCAAAGATGACGTCCTCAAAAAATTATTTTGTCCACAACCTAAACATATTCAGTTACTGGAGTAAAGAAACCAGAAAATATTCACATTCAAGAAGATGGAATTTTTTCCAATTAAATTACAAAAACGACACATTTCTTACAAAAATGACAGAATTACACTGATTAATCGCTTATCAAAATAGTTTGCGATTCATTTAACATTTGACAACTAATCGATTAATCATTGCAGCTCTACAGCACACCTTATGGTTGTGTGTGATGACACACACACACACACACACATCAGTGTAATGTTATGCATGATGGCACACATACATAGATACACTGTGACAATGCAGCCACACACACACACACACACACACACACACACACATTCATACACTTATGCTTACGCCCACACAATCACTGGAGACCAGCCGTCCCACGAGCCAAAACGCAAGCTGTTACCTTTTCTCTTCACCCCCCCCCCCCCCCCCCTCTGCCCCCCCCCCCCCCCCCCGCCTCCCTCTCCCCCCCTCCAGTCCATTGTCACATCAGGGCTTTGCAGTGTTCCAGCACGCTGCCCCATCACAGCCCTGCAGATGTCACTCAGCACACACACCTCTCCATCTCTCTCTCCTCCAGCCAGCCATCCATCCCTCTGCCTCTCGTGGGACAGAGCTGTGTGTGTGTGTGTGTTTGTTATGTGTGTGTGTGTGTGTGTGTGTGTGTGTGTGTGTGTGTGTGTGTGTGTGTGTGTGTTCGTGTGTGTGTGTGTGTGTGTGTGTGTGTGTGTGTGTGTGTGTGTACGGCTTCAGAAGGAGGAGTAGGGGCAGCTGGGCAGGTTAATGAATTAGTAATTAGGATTGACAGTGCATCTGCGATGGGTTTCCCCCAAACAGTGTCCACCTCTCCTTCTCTCTCTCTCCCCCTCTCTCTCTCTCTCTCTCTCTCTCCCCCCCCCCCCTTCTCTCTCTCCCCCCTCTCCCCCTCTCTCTCTCCCTCTCCCTCTCCCCCCTCTCTCTCTCCCTCTCTCTGGTCATCTGTGCATCCTATGAACTCTCTTTGTCATCTCCAAACACCCGCCCCGCCCCGCCCCCTCCCCACCTCTCTCTCCCTCCTTGCATAACCCCCTGCCTATACCTGTCTCTCTGTGGGCCTGCCCTTGTCTTCAAACACCACCATGACTCTTTTGTTCTGTCTGCAGTCTATGGTCTGCAGGCACCTCTCTCCTCTCTCTCTCCTCTCTCTCTCCTCTCTCTCTCTCTCTCTCTCTCTCTCTCTCTCCTCTCCTCATCTCACCCCCCTCTCTCCTCTCTATGTGCTGTTGATCACTGGATATGTCTGGATTGTAGACCGAGGTTCTCAGTCCACGCAGGCGTCACATGAAAAGCTTGGCAGCGCCATGCGTTTACAGAGCTGTGTTCAAGATCGCTGCGACAAACGTCGTCATATTTTGGAAAGGGACCGTGCAGATCCGGTGTGTGCTTGTTGTACCGCTGCTGTGCTTCTGTTCATAACCTTGAGGTGTCAAAATAGGGAGGTACAGTAAAAATGTGTTGCAAAGACAATATAAGTTAACCTGGTCGTCCTTAGCTGTCCTCAATGGAGCCTTGCTTATAGGTTTGTGGCTAGGCTTTACAGGAGAGGAGAGAGTGAAAGAGCAGGGGGGGGAGTGAAATGGAGAGGAGGGGGGGGGGCATAAACTAGCATCGTGGATTAAATGACCTCTAATGCTTTGGCAAGGGCAGAATGTACAGAGGCTGTTTTACTGTATGTGTGGGCCAGCCAGTAAATCAGCCAGTAAATCAGTCAGTCCAGTAATGCAGGAATTGTGTCATCCTCTCCTGTTTGACAGATTGAACATGCCTTCGTCATAATCTGGGGTCTCTCTCTCTCTCTCTCTCTCTCTCCTCCATCTCTCATTTTCTTTATCTGCCTATACCTTTCCTTATTACCAGCTCCTCACAGGCATGATCTGCCCCCCTTTTTTTTTTTTTTTTCTTTTTTTTACATCACAATCTATATTATACTAGCAGAATGAATATCCATGCAGTGTATCGGGCTGCGCAGCCATTGTTGTGCAGCATCACAAATTAATCTGTGCAGCCATCGTCCCTAGTTACCTAATTAAAAAAATCCAGTTCCTTTAGGTCACCTGCAGGGGTGCTCTTTACACCTCCTGAAAGATTCAGCACGATCGCACATAGAATGACATGACCTGTGGCCGAACAATTTCTGTTCTCTCACACACACACACACACACACACACACACACACACACACACACACACACACACACACACTCACACTCACACTCACACTCACACTCACACTCACACTCACACTCACACTCACACTCTCACTCACTCACTCACTCAGGTGAGCTCCATCAGTAGCTAACGAATGGACCTGTCACCTCTCCATGGTGCTGAACCCGTGTTAACTCATTTTGGCCACTAATGAGCCATTTTTGCCCATGTAGTCGGCCCTAATGACCTAATTCAAAAATCTGTCTCCGTGTGGTTACCCGCACGTGTGCTCTTTACACTTCCTGAAAGTTTCATACCGATCGCACGGAAAACGGCATAGCTGTGGCCGAATTCTGCTCACTCCGCTGAGCAATTTGATTGGACAAGAGGCATTCTAGCCGCGATGATATTTTAGTATAACATCACGGGACGCTTCAGTGTATGTACATAATATGTACATCACTCCGCTTCAGAGCTGTTCTAATGTAACGTTGATTAGGTTGTGTTCACAGCATTTCTCTGTGTACAGTAGTGACAGTGATATGGATACATTTGACCTTACCTATGAATGGTAAGCTGAAATCATCTGTGCTATGCTAACCTAAAAGTACTATAGCTTAGCTAGCTTGCAGTCGGGAAATAGTTTAACATGTTGCTTGGCAGCCCTTGGTAGTACAGTAGTGCAATCCTGAGACAACTGTTTTTGTTGAGACAAATAACAGACAAAAATCAACTCTCTCAAATTACTTAAACAAATACTATTATTACTTGATGAATAGCTTTTACAACTGTTGTATGAAAGCAATGTCATACTCGAGGTCATGATGCACTGGATATCATCACGGTTGTGATTGTCCAGTTATAACATCACTCCCTCTCCTGTGATATTGCTTAATTGAAGCCATGCACTCTATAATACTGATCGGGCCCAAACAAGACTCCTAATCAACTCCGCAGCTTGTCAGAGGCGACTGAGCCCACACACACGACACACACACACACACACACACACACACACACACACACACACACACACACACACACACACACACACACACACATGACACACACACACACACACACACACACACACACACACGACACACACACACACACACACACACACACACACACACACACACACACGACACACACACACACACACACACACACACACACAAATAAAAAAACAATGCTTTTCTACAACGCCAACTGACTCTGAAAGCCTTTGTGTAAAAATGTTGGTGCAGCCTACGTAGGTGATCTTTACAACACTTGTTTAAGGAGTGTGGTATTTTTCTTCTGGCAAGGTTGTAATTATGGTCCCACTGCAAAGGAAGGAGTACCGGTATGTTGACCGTGCCCTCCTCCAGACTGGTGCTGTACCATTGAAAATCTGATGGAGGATCAGTAGAGAATAAATACCGCAATGAACTATATTCTGTGGTCAGAACATGTGTAAAGATATTTAGTTGTTTAAAACCATTTAATCAATTATTTTCAATGTGTCGTAACCTTTTTTCAGATGAGCATCGCAAGAAACCAGTAGTCGGGAGGTCAAGGGTCAGGGCCATGCGGTGACTAGTTTACTGTCTTAACGTTCTCTCAAAACTAAAATGACAGGCTTTTCTATTTCCTTTGGTGTGTTGGGAATATAGTTAGCCAATGATTAAAAGCAGGTTATTGACTGTTTAGTTTCTGTTTCCCCTGCTGTTATCATCAACTTCTCGTCTGTCACCAACCCAACAAGCAATATCATGACAGCCAAAACTACATCCGGGATATGACAGGTGCAGGACTTTAGACCTTGGACGCCACTATTTGAATATCTGTAAATCATCTGCACTGTAGCTGCGTTTTTGTTATCTATTCCCAAAAGTTTTCAAGTCAAGGATACGCAACAAGTGAAAGTGAATAAATATTAATTCTCAAAAATATTAGTCAAAATAAATTCTTATAGCTACAGTATATCATAGTGCTAATGTTGAATGAAAAATAAAAGTAAACTTAAAATATAGTTCATATAGGGTCACCCTGGCACTCCCTCAAGGACCATTTTGGGAAGCACCTTATAGTTATTTGCTCAGCAGCATCAAAAATCCAATAGTGTTTGGGTTGAATGTTATTGTAATACATTGAGCCTGGTAAGCTCACCGGGCGAGGAGCAGGCTGCAGCCTCTGATATCAACAGGCCCATCCATTCACACCGGGAGACCACGGGAGAGAGAAGCGGCTCTGAGCGGAATTACAATCTGTCAAAGACACAGAGGCTCCACCGGAGAGAGAGAGAGAGAGAGAGAGAGGACCTCCGCTCCGACCGGGCAGCAGCAGTCATCCCTCCGCCGCCTGGACCTCCCGCCCCGCCGCGTGCCCAGCCTGCATGCGCGGAGGAGGCGCGAGACAACTCCGCGAGCGTCGGTCGGTCGGTGGCCGTGAACAGCGGTCGGACTCCGCGCGCATACCGGTCAGAGAGAGAGAGAGGGGGGCAGCTAGGAAGGACAGAGAGAGAGAGAGAGAGAGCTCCGTCTGTATCAATGTTATTCCCGTGTGGATGTAGAGAGGACGCTGCTCAACTCTGACTGGACGCGTTTTGCTGGTGAGTGCACAAACCATACGTTATTTATAGGACACACTCAATGTTATCATTTCAAAGCGATAGGTTTGTGTTTAGCGCTGCATATTTTGTGTTTAATTGACAAGGCTCGTGAAGCCATGCTTAGATAGAGTAGGCAGGCTATGATTAACGAGGCGATGTGCAAACTCATTTTGCATGGAGGCTTATGTTATGTGAGATTTCGCCTACTATAAATACTGTTTTTTTCTTCCCAATCTGTGGCCATAAATGCCCAGCCTGCAGCCTTTCTCGCCGGGTAGCTGTTGAGCTAATAGGCTGGAGATATGCACCGTGCGGCCCGGGAGCTCTGTCTTCTCTGTCCCCTGAGAAGAGGGACAGACAAGCTTGTCCTCTCAGGCCAGGGCAAGTTGATCTGGAAACGCGACCGAGGTCTATTAGGCCAATGTGTATTTAGACCAAAGTGTATTTAGACCAGCGTCTATTTAGACCAGGGTTTATTTTAGACCCGGGTCTATTTAGACCCAGGTGTTTTATTTACCCCAGGGTCTATTTGACCAAGGTCTACTTTAGACCAAAGTGACCATTTAGAACAAGGTCTATTTAGACCCAGGCCTATTTAGACCCAGGTCTATGTAGACCCAGGTCTATGTAGACCAGGGTCTATTTAGACCAGGGTCTATTTAGACCAGGGTCTACTTAGACCAAGGTCTATTTTAGACCAAGGTCTATTTTAGAGGAAAAGAAAGACACCGGCCTCAATTGAGCTGGAGCCGTGTCTCCCAGCCATCCTGTTGTCATGGTTACTGCTGGCTCGAGGAGGCTGTGAGAACATGGCTGTGTCTAGCGCCTAGCTCGCTCTCTCTCTCTCTCCACACACACACACACGCACACACACACACACGCACACACACACACACACACACACGCACGCACGCACACGCACACACACACACACACACACACACACACACACACACACGGAGAAAGAGAGTTAGTGAGAGAGAGACAATGAGCCTTGTTTATCCAGTGTTTGACTCTATGTATGTTTAAGTCTATTGGGACATTTATAAAAAATAATAACAAATACATTTTAAGAAAATCTTATATATGACTGCACTATAAAACTATTAGTCCCCATAGGAACCTTATTGTGATATCACATGGGATAAAAAAAATACTATAAAGGTCACTGTAACCTCACCAGTAAGCACTAAGCAGGAGTATGAAAGTGAGTTTGTTGCCTGTGTGAGGCAGAGCTGCGGCCCCAGGCCTATCTTTGCCTTCTTCAGGAGATGGGTGGTTCTTATAAAAAACAGGTGCTTGGTAGCAGCTCATTTTTCACCCTGGAAGCCGAGTTGCTATTATCTTAATTATAGACATTTGCATGTCTCGTCTAAATCCATTGTAATTCACTCCCCAATACGACCGTGGCGTCTTCTGGCCAACTGCAGCTCTTATCCTGAAGTCACCGCGTCAGACACCCAGACAGCAACACCAGCTCCAGACAAACTCTGTCTCACTCTCTCCGTCTGTCTCTCTGTATCTCTCTCTCTCTCTCTCTGTTTATCTATCGGTGTCTGTCTCTCTGTCTCACTTTCTCTCTCCTCGTCTGTCTAGTTATTACTTCATTGGCATGATCGTTGATCGTGAAAAATATTGGCAAAACAACATACAAAACCACACCATATTTTTAAACCACATTGAGAAGATACAGTATGTTGTTTGAAAACATGCAGTAGCCTACACTGGTACATAATCATCCATATTTATAATGATATAGAATTCCAAAATCGAGATTACATGTAGTAATGCAAAACATTCAAAAGCCAGTGATTTACATATGATTAAATATTGTAGTAAACGTGATTGAGTGTGTGACTCATAATGAAAGGAGTGAAATAGCCCCCAAATAAGATAAATGGCCACAATCCTGAGAGATCCAGATGAAGTCATTGTGTGAGCGATTAGAGTGACAAGATGCCAGCAGACAGTTGACCTTGATGGCGTAGAAGTGACATCAGGGTGATTTAGAGGCTGACTATTCCACTCTGCTGGGTCAGTGTGGCTAGTGTAGGCTCTGTGGTCAGGCTGTAGGCTCTGTGGTCAGGCTGTAGGCTCTGTGGTCAGACTGTAGGCTCTGTGGTCAGGCTGTAGGCTCTGTGGTCAGGCTGTAGGCTCTGTGGTCAGGCTGTAGGCTCTGTGGTCAGACTGTAGGCTCTGTGGTCAGGCTGTAGGCTCTGTGGTCAGGCTGTAGGCTCTGTGGTCAGACTGTAGGCTCTGTGGTCAGGCTGTAGGCTCTGTGGTCAGGCTGTAGGCTCTGTGGTCAGGCTGTAGGCTCTGTGGTCAGACTGTAGGCTCTGTGGTCAGACTGTAGGCTCTGTGGTCAGACTGTAGGCTCTGTGGTCAGGCTGTAGGCTCTGTGGTCAGGCTGTAGGCTCTGTGGTCAGGCTGTAGTGGTAGGCTCTGTGGTCAGGCTGTAGTGGTAGGCTCTGTGGTCAGGCTGTAGTGGTAGGCTCTGTGGTCAGGCTGTAGGCTCTGTGGTCAGGCTGTAGTGGTAGGCTCTGTGGGCAGGCTGTAGTGGTAGGCTCTGTGGTCAGGCTGTAGTGGTAGGCTCTGTGGTCAGGCTGTAGGCTCTGTGGTCAGGCTGTAGTGGTAGGCTCTGTGGTCAGGCTGTAGTGGTAGGCTCTGTGGTCAGGCTGTAGTGGTAGGCTCTGTGGTCATGCTGTAGTGGTAGGCTCTGTGGTCAGGCTGTAGTGGTAGGCTCTGTGGTCAGGCTGTAGTGGTAGGCTCTGTGGTCAGGCTGTAGGCTCTGTGGTCAGGTTGTAGTGGTAGGCTCTGTGGTCAGGCTGTAGTGGTAGGCTCTGTGGTCAGGCTGTAGGCTCTGTGGTCAGGCTGTAGTGGTAGGCTCTGTGGTCAGGTTGTAGTGGTAGGCTCTGTGGTCAGGCTGTAGTGGTAGGCTCTGTGGTCAGGCTGTAGTGGTAGGCTCTGTGGTCAGGCTGTAGGCTCTGTGGTCAGGCTGTAGTGGTAGTCTCTGTGGGCAGGCTGTAGTGGTAGGCTCTGTGGTCAGGCTGTAGTGGTAGGCTCTGTGGTCAGGCTGTAGGCTCTGTGGTCAGGCTGTAGTGGTAGGCTCTGTGGTCAGGCTGTAGTGGTAGGCTCTGTGGTCAGGCTGTAGGCTCTGTGGTCAGGCTGTAGTGGTAGGCTCTGTGGTCAGGCTGTAGTGGTAGGCTCTGTGGTCAGGCTGTAGTGGTAGGCTCTGTGGTCAGGCTGTAGTGGTAGGCTCTGTGGTCAGGCTGTAGTGGTAGGCTCTGTGGTCAGGCTGTAGTGGTAGGCTCTGTGGTCAGGCTGTAGGCTCTGTGGTCAGACTGTAGTGGTAGGCTCTGTGGTCAGGCTGTAGTGGTAGGCTCTGTGGTCAGGCTGTAGTGGTAGGCTCTGTGGTCAGGCTGTAGTGGTAGGCTCTGTGGTCAGACTGTAGTGGTAGGCTCTGTGGTCAGGCTGTAGTGGTAGGCTCTGTGGTCAGGCTGTAGTGGTAGGCTCTGTGGTCAGGCTGTAGTGGTAGGCTCTGTGGTCAGGCTGTAGTGGTAGGCTCTGTGGTCAGACTGTAGTGGTAGGCTCTGTGGTGTGACATGTAGGCAGGCAAGGCGAGGAGACACCCTCTGGAAGAGAGCCACACACCCATCCCTGGTCTCCTGCTCCAGTCCAGCATCTGGGAAGTACTTTTCTGCCTACCTTACACAGATGGCGACTGTGTAAATATGTGTGTGTGTGTGTGTGTGTGTGTGTGTGTGTGTGTGTGTGTGTGTGTGCATGCGTGCGCGGGCGCGTGTGCGTGTTGGCTGCAGTGCCAGTGCTGCATCCTCCCTGCGTATGAATGAACAGGGTCAGTAGGTCATGTATAGTATGAGACTGCAGCGTTGATCTGGGCACATCTCTCTGATAGAGGAGGAGGAGAAGGACAAGTGAGGGGGAAGGGAGAGGAGAGGGCAGAAAGGGCCAAAGCTTTTCAATTCCCGGCAGCGGTACTGTACTTCTGTCTTGGTTGGACGTTCCTACGGATACAATTGGCCATGTCTGCGGGTGGGAAGCCGGTGGGGTATGAGTCCTGGTCAATGCACTGGTTGGTCAGGGCGCCTGATCGGGAGGAGGGAAACTGGGGTGAATAGCGTGATCCTCCCACGCGCTACGCCCTGCCGATTAAAATCCTCACTGTCAGGTGAAAAGAAGTGGCTGGCGACTGCACATGTATTGGAGGAAGCATGTGCTAGTCTACAGCTCTCCCCAGAACGGTAGAGGGGGTGGAGCAACGACCAGGACAGCAGGAAGAATTGGCCAAGTACATCTGGGTTAGAAAATGGGAGAAAAAGCAGAGAAAAGACAAAGATTATTCATGTCTTTCCCCTGTATGTCACATGTAGCATGCCTTGATGTTAAGATTAGTGTGGGATGGATAACTCCAAAAATGAATTATGATCACCAGTTACCTCCCTATGAAAAGTATTCTTTGGGGCATCATTTGAAAATTGGAAGCAACTACTTGCAATAATTGATATTAGATTACTCTAAATTCTTTTAAAACACAAATGAGGATTTCCAACTCCCATGATTGGAATTTGGAAACCCTCATTAGTGTTTTGCTTGCACCTGTGTTTCTTCTGCCTTTTTGACACAAAATGGCCCCCGTGAAAAGGGTCTATTAACTGAAGGCAACAAGCTCCCTGTGAATGACCGTGGTGAAGCACAAACTGTAGCCATTTCCACACATGAAGTCTGGACCATGCCTGCATTGCCCGGTAAATCAGGACAGGGTATTTACAGGTTTTACCCTGCTAGACATGCAGGATCGTTGTTTCTATACAGTACATGGGCAAATGTTCCGTGTTTTGGCTGAGTAGAGCGTGGGGAGAGCGGGGGGATGGGGCTACGTCGTGTGTTGCACGAGGCAGGCAGAGAGACAGAGTGCAGAAAGGAACAGAATATAGGCTACAATTCTCTGCTCTGGATCTAAATAAATGTTTTGAATGCATTCATTCCTCTAATCTACTCTTTATAACTCTATAGTCGATCTTTATTCCAATGTTCTCATTAAGAGATCGACTTTACAGCGGGAATATGCCTATAGGCCATTTGGCATTCAACAGGCACGTCATTCTGGGCATTCTTGGGATACATTAGTTATTGAAAAAGACAACATACACACTCCTATCTGCATTCTCAAACAAATTATTGAACTAACATGTCAGGTTAAAAAATCAGCAGAAACAAATTTTAAAAGCTCAGAACGAAAATGTGTTGCTGGTGAATGTTCAGGAATTCACTGCATGTTTAGAAATGGCTACTGTGTCCTTCACACCACTCTTATCAATATTGTGGCGCTGCCTTTCAACAAGAACCCCTGCTGGTGGCACATAGGCAGCACAGGCAGGAGAGTTGCACCCTGCTGGTGGCACACAGGCAGAAGAGATGCACCCTGCTGGTGGCACACAGGCAGAAGAGATGCACCCTGCTGGTGACACACAGGCAGCACAGGCAGAAGAGATGCACCCTGCTGGTGGCACACAGGCAGAAGAGATGCACCCTGCTGGTGACACACAGGCAGCACAGGCAGAAGAGATGCACCCTGCTGGTGGCACACAGGCAGAAGAGATGCACCCTGCTGGTGGCACACAGGCAGCACAGGCAGAAGAGATGCACCCTGCTGGTGGCACACAGGCAGCACAGGCAGAAGAGATAATAATGCACTGTTGTATTTGTTTCAAATGACTTCAGGAGGCACTGCAACACTAATGAGGTCAGACAAGATAACAGTGGTCAATTGGTCACCTGTTCCACCACTGAAACACTGCTGCATTGGTTCTCTCAATAAGTAAGTCAGTTGTATGAGCTTTGATTTACTGATGCTCAGACAGACAGCCAGACAGACAGACAGACAGACAGACAGACAGACAGACAGACATACACAGATAGATAGATAGATAGATAGATAGATAGATAGATATATAGAGGGATAGATAGAGGGATAGATAGGTAGATAGATAGATAGATGGATAGATAGATGATGGTTAGATAGGTACTAGATAGATAGATAGATAGATAGATAGATAGATAGATAGATAGATAGATAGATAGATAGATAGATGGTTAGATAGGTACTAGATAGATATATAGATAGATAGATGGTTAGATAGATAGATAGATGGTTAGATAGGTAGATACATTAGATAGATAGATAGATAGATAGATAGATAGATAGATAGATAGATAGATAGATAGATGGTTAGATAGGTAGATACATTAGATAGGTAGATAGATGGTTAGATAGATAGATAGATGGTTAGATAGGTAGATACCTTAGATATGTAGATAGATGGTTAGATAGATAGATAGATAGATAGATAGATGGTTAGATAGGTAGATACATTAGATATGTAGATAGATGGTTAGATAGATAGATAGATAGATGGTTAGATAGGTAGATACCTTAGATATGTAGATAGATGGTTAGATAGATAGATAGTAGGGCTGTGCCGATTCACTTATCTCCCGATTCGATACTATCACGATACTTTGGTGCCGATTCGATATATATTGCGATTCACGATTATTGCGATTCTACGATTATTGCGATTCGATATTACGATTTATTGCGATTTTTGTTTATTTTTTTCTTTTATTTTTTCAGTTTGTTTGCTTTTTTACACTAGATTAGAACATGGGAAAAGTTGAATCATACACTAGAGACTGTATATTATATATCATGAGTAGGGCTGGGCGATATAGTTAAAAACAGGGGCGGACTGGGATCATAATTCAGGCCGGGCATTAGATACCAAGCAGGCCAGGCCGATATGGGCCAACGCGCGTGAAATTTGGGCCGTTTGAAGCCAGATTTGGGTCCAATTTTACAATGAGATGCACCCACTTTAACCCTGAAGTGTAATTATTACTTCAGACTAACTAATAAAGTAATAAAACCACTAGTAAACCAGTAGGCGGCGCCTGGCCTGCTGTTCAGTGAGTGGCCTGACTGCAAGCACCCAAAAAAAAAAAAAAAAATTTTTTTTTTTTTTTTTTTTTTTTTTTTTTTTTTAATTTGCGATTATCGATTCTGGAATAAAGGATCGATCCAAAAAATCGTGACATTAAAAATCGCGATACTTAGGTGAATCGATTTTTTCCCCCACCCCTAATAGATAGATAGATAGATGGTTAGATAGGTACTAGATAGATAGATAGATAGATAGATAGATAGATAGATAGATAGATAGATAGATAGATAGATGGTTAGATAGGTAGATAGATAGATAGATAGATGTTTAGATAGATAGCAACCAGGGTTCTACTGTCTGTATAATATTCAGGAAGGACACATGGTTGTCTGTGTCCTCACTGAGTTCATTGAGTCAATAGCAGCTCAGTCAGTTTGCAGGGAAGTGATCAACTTGGCCAGGTGGGCGTACTGCGACCCCACTAACTACCTTGGGGACTGTGTCTTTGTGCCAATGTAATTGTGCTGCTAGAGGTTAAAGTGGGTATATTCCATTGTGGCCTAAACCACAGCAGGGGGCTGGATGATTTCCATATCGCCCCAGCTTTTGCCTTTCATTAAACTGAAACAGCCAGGGAAGGCTGGGTAATGCATCAACGCCCTGCTACACGTTCAGTCACTCCCAGTAACACCCTCTCTCCCACAGCGCTGCTCCACTGGAGCACCTGGGGGTTAAGTGCCCTGCTCCAAGGCACAAAATGATCTCATTGTATTTTTGTTACGTAGTGCTGCATACTCGACAGTCTGGTGTCAGTGGCATGACAGAGTAACTTGTCTAAGATCCTAGGATGCCTTTCAGCATGATGTCACATAGGTTCCAGACAGTCACAGAATGTCGGCCATCTTGGATCCCAAATTCAAAAGACAACTTTCTAGTTAGGGCTGGCACGGATCACGGATAATCCGTGACCCGTACGGATCAGCCCCCACGGTTCGGAACGCGGTTCGGAACGTCAATGGCCCGCGGACCCCCCCCCCCCCCTTCGTTTCATTTAACGTTTAACGTTAGTGAATGAGAACGCCTGCAGCGCAGCCAGACACAGACATGCATCATCCTGGCAAGCACAAGTGAGCTTCCTCATCCCTTGTCGCCACTGTAAAGTCTCTCTGAAGGCTGTGGCTAGTGGCTACTAAAGACAGCATCACAACAAACTTATTTCAACACCTCTGAAAAAGCACAGGAATGCGAGCAGCGTGTTGTGGGCTGCACAAGATAACGACAGCCACAACATGCACACGCGCACACTTTTCACGAACACGTTATCACCGGACGGTGAAATGTCGCCTTTAGGACACATAACAAACAACAAAACAACACGTGGGGCCACTGAGTAGCTTAACGTAGCATCAACGTTATGTTTCCAGACTCACCTGGTCTGGTCTGTACCCGTGTTGAAGTTAGGCATAGCAGTGCCACCTAAAACAGGAAGTTGGGTTCTGCCTTCAGAGTAAAAGCATAAATTGTGTCACATACAGTATGAGAAAAAAATATTTTTTGATCTGTGCAGGGCAACAAATGGTTAGAGAAGTATAATAGTATTAAAAATCTAATCGAAAATCTAATTTTGAGAGAAGAAATCTGATATATATATATATTGTTTGCTGATCCGAAAAATCCGTGATCCGTGGCTCAAAATCCGTCACGCGATCCGATCCGTGGGTTTTCTGATCCGTGCCAGCCCTATTTCTAGTACTACCTGTTTAATTCTGTCGGAGGAGGACTGTTCAAACCTTGCCCTCTTTGAAGTCTAACTACTCTTTCATACTTTGTACTATGAACTCAATTCAAACTTTAAACAGGTCACTATTCAACAAACATATCTTTTGTACATTTTGAGAAATCAGTTTAAGTTTTATACTTTTTTTCAACCTTTATAATGGGATAATAATAATAATAATCTTACCAAAACAGAACAGTTCCACACCATTTTTCATAAACAGTATTGGGGAGCTTTGCAGAGCATAACGTGTAGAAGTTGAAGCATGTTCAACTTCAACACGCAATGCACCACGTTGACTGAGTTCCCTATTGTAGCAAGAAGCGCTCGCTGCCCCCCACAAAGTCTCCAGTCTGATTGCCTCTGATTGCATTTCCTTGGCCTCTCTGTGTGACTGCCCATACAGACCAATCATGCTTATCACTGGAGACTCCCAGTGGACTGTGGGTCTGTCTCTCAGGAATCAATCAATTACTCCATGGTGTGTGTGTGTGTGTGTGTGTGTGTGTGTGTGTGTGTGTGTGTGTGTGTGTGTGTGTGTGTGTGTGTGTGTGTGTATGAGTGTGCATTGTTGTTGTGTGTGTGTGTTTATGAGTGTGCATTGTTGTTTGTGTGTGTCTGAGTGAGAGAGACAGAACAGAGAAAGACAGGCTGAGAGACAAAGAGAGAGATATAGATAGAAGGAAAGAAAGTTTGAGAAGGCAGAAGAGACAGAGGGGGTGGGTGGGCGACTGGGGGAGAGAGGCAGAGAAAGAGCTATTTAATGGGGACTTACTTGGCATTTTATCCATTGTCTGCCACACGTGATTGGTAGGGGTTTTATATATGTGTGTGTGTGTGTGTGTGTGTGTGTGTGTGTGTGGGTGGGCATGTTGGTGTGCGTGTGTGTGCGTGCGTGTGTGTTGTTTGCGTGATTGGCAGATGGTCCAATGGCAATTAAAGGAAATTGATAAGGCTTAAGAGCCCCACTGTTCTGCTGACAAAAGTGGAATGCAATAACTCACTCCTGATACCCATCGCACAGACACACACACGCACACGCACACACACACACACACACACACACACACACACACACACACACACCACACACACACACACACACACACACACACACTGCCCTCTGTCTCATCATAGCTCCACACACCCATTCTCTCATTGGCTGTATTTTCTCCATCCGTCCAGGTGGATGAGCACATCTGCTGCCTCTCCTCAGC
The DNA here is from genome assembly GCF_964638095.1 of Poromitra crassiceps. Lineage (NCBI taxonomy): Eukaryota > Metazoa > Chordata > Actinopteri > Beryciformes > Melamphaidae > Poromitra > Poromitra crassiceps. The sequence goes on from NC_139634.1 coordinate 20,189,705, forward strand.
AGTGGGCTGCACAGCTTCCACAGTCCTCCTCTGTGCTGCCAAAGAGCCATTTATCTCAACAGCAGCCACAGAATGAGAGGGGGAGAGGGAGGGAAAACACAAGAGAGTGTGATAAAGCAGAAAACATCATGTAGGACAGAGGGAGAATATAGAGTGGGAGAGAAATAGGATACTGGAGACAGAGAGAGAGAGACACACACACACAGAATTCCCAGTTTCCATGTCTGAGTGGTTTCATAGCTATTTACTGTTTCCATTTCTGTTGATGTGTCATTGTTTTGGTCATGTGTGTGTGTGTGTGTCTGTGCGCGTGCGGGTTCGTGCGTGCGTTTGGCTGTGTGTTAATATGTGCAAATGCAATCTTTGTGTAATCGCGTAAATGGATGCAAATTGGGCTCGTTTGCATATGCCTACCACATGTGATGTGATGTGATGTGATGTGATGTGATGTGATGTGATGTGATGTGATGTACTGTATGAGCTGCAATGTGTCGATTCAGCTGGATATATGTAAAGGAACTTTTTTTTTGCCGTCACACCATTCACTGATTTTGAAAGATCAGCAGATATGAATCCAAGAATGATTTATTAATAAAGAGTAGGCTGTTTCAGCGAGTTTGTGATGTTCGTTTCCCAGCATGTCATATAGTGCAGTTAAAGATCATGTGATCCAGCATGTCATAGCATGTCACGGGGCGGCTTTAGCTCTGGAGGTAGAGCGGGTCGGCCAATGACGCAAGGGTTGGCGGTTCGATCCCCGCTCCCTCCCAGCTGCTGTGTCCTTGGGCAAGACACTTAACCCTCCTTCCTCCCGATGGTGTGTAGGCACCCTGCGTGGCAGCCTGCCGCCATTGGTGTATGAATGGGTGAATGTAGACTACCTACTGATTGTAAAGCGCTTTGGATAAAAGCACTATATAAATGCAGGCCATTTGGATAAAAGCGCTATATAAATGCAGGCCATTTACCATTATATAGTGCAGTTAAAGATCATGTGATCCAGCATGTCATATAGTGCAGTATGCAGTTAAAGATCATGTGATCCACAGTTCACACTGTAAAGTGACGTGGATCATTTTTCTGCTGATGCAGCGCACTGCAACACGCTGTGCGGTGTCTAGATAATGCAAACATTTCCCATGCTCTGCCTCACTGCAACAGATCGCAGGATGAGCGAGCCAATCGCTGAGCTCATATTCTGATCTGGGTGAGGATTAATCAGAGCATCCCTGGAGATCTTTGCAGTTTCAACAGCAGTCAGTGGAAAGTAGGATTATTTTAGAAGATGCTGGTGGAACACACCACACAAGGCTGCGTAAAACTGGACTAATATTACCATGTATTTGCAGAACTGGGCCCATTTCTCAGTATGTGCCCGAAGACATTTCTTCTCCACTATTTTAGACCACAGCGTGACAGAAGACAATAATTAGCAACTTATCTCTAAGCTGTAGCTCAACACAAATCCAAGGTGTTTGTTGGCTTTTAGAGCGCTCCACTGCTAACGTTTCCCACAGGGGTGAGGATAGAGGGCTCAACTGCTCCACCGCATGCAGGTGAAAACATAAGGAAGATACAAGACACAGTTTGCATGACTTTAACATAAGGTTGGCGAAAAGGTGAAATGTTGTTCATCATTCTTAGCCTGGCTCCAGACCTTCGAAGCCACTCCCACTCCACAGTTGTGGATTTGGCTCTTCTTGGTCTGGCATTGCCATGTGCAAACGCTTTTCCCCCGGTTGAAAATCCAATCACAGGCGCTGATTGGCTAACGCTGTTGTCAGTCAAGCACATTAACAGAATTTGGCTCTGCAAAGGTCTTAAGAAGCATGCATTAGCATTTGCCCTTGCCGTGATACATACTGTATATCACAGGATGTGATGTACATGGAGAACCATGAGGTCTAATGGTGCAGTGAGCGGTGGACCACTGAGTCGCAGGTTCAAATCTCAGGTGTCCATCAGACATTTGGACAAAGCAAAGCAGTGAGTGGAGCAGATGGTTCTTCTTCCAGCTGAGAAGACAGTAGAGAGAGTGAGGAAGGCAGAGAGCGAGAGCTAGCTGCATCACTTTGACAGGAATCTGTCTGGCTTTATTAACCCTGATGCAGCATTTGCGTGTATATCCCTCATTTGTGTGTGTATCCCTTTAAGACCGCGAACCGCGTTAACGCGGTTCGCGGTCTTAAAGGGATACACACACAAATGCTGCATCAGGTATCAATGGGTTAAGCAGGCCTCTGTATCTGCCTGTCTGTCTATCTGCCTGTCTGCCTGTCTGTCTATCTGCCTGTCTGTCTGCATGTCTGCCTGTCTGTCTGTCTGTCTGCCTGTCTGTCTGCCTGTCTGTCTGTCTGTCTGTCTGCCTGCCTGTCTGTCTGTCTGCCTGTCTGTCTGCCTGCCTGTCTGCCTGCCTGTCTGTCTGTCTGTCTGCCTGCCTGTCTGTCTGTCTGTCTGCCTGTCTGTCTGCCTGCCTGTCTGCCTGCCTGTCTGCCTGTCTGCCTGTCTGCCTGTCTGCCTGCCTGTCTGCCTGTCTGCCTGTCTGTCTGTCTGTCTGTAGTCCGCTCCTTTCTCTACCTTTTTCTTGCCCTCCTTTTCAGAGCTGTCTTTTGGCATCAACTTGTGTAGAGGACAAAGTGTTCCAGACATTATTATGCACTCTTTCTCTCTCTCTCTCTCTCTCTCTCTCTCTCTCTCACACACACACACACACACACACACACACACACACACACACACACACACACACACACACACACACACACACACACACACACACACACACACACACACACACACACACACACACACACACACACACACACACACACACACACACACACACACAGTGCCTTTGTTGAAGGTGACCTCTGTGACTCACAATTAAGACTAGAAATAATCAAATGACTGTAGATACTGCAGCTATCTGCCTCCTTCCCTGTACCTTCTACCTTGTCTTCTTGTCCTCCTCATCTCCATTGTTCTTTGCTACTTTTCTTCTGTCACTCTAGGTATTCTCATCTTTTTCACAGACATTCTCCTCCCCTATTGTCCTCTCTCTCTCTCTCTCTCTCTACAGACAGCCCTCCCTAGTCATTGATCTGAAGCTCTGGTCCTCTCCAGCCCCAGTGGACTCCTGCCCTCCCCTCAGCAAAGGGCACCATGACCCAGGAGGGGCAGGTTCTGCCCTCTCCCACCCCACCAGAGCACCCGGCGGAGGAGAGCGAGGAGAGACGGCAAGGCAAGGAGGTCATCGAGGGAGAGGGGGAGGCGCAGAGGGAAGGAGCAGTCAGGGCAGAGGCTAAGAGCGAGGAGGGGGAAGGTGAGGCGAGAGAGGAGAGAATAAATGGCACTGAGAGTGGACAGACAGACAGAGAGGAGACGATAGATGACACTGAGAGTGGACAGACAGACAGAGAGGAGACGATAGATGACACTGAGAGTGGACAGACAGACAGAGGAGTGGAGGGAGATGGAGAGAGGATGAGGGCAGAGGTAAGCTCAGCAGAAGGGGGGGCAACACATGAAGAGGAGGAGAGGAGAGGAGAAGAGGAGGCCAAGGAGATGGAAGAGATGCCACCGCCGACAGGACAGGAGACAACTGAGCCCGAGCAAGCTGGCCGGTTAGTTCATACATCACTATTCTACACCAACTTTACATCACTACTCTACACACACTTTACATCACTGCTCTACACACACTTTACATCACTGCTCTACACACACTTTACATCACTGCTCTACACACACTTTACATCACTACTCTACACACACTTTACATCACTACTCTACACACACTTTACATCACCGCTCTACACACACTTTACATCACTGCTCTACACACACTTTACATCACTACGCTAACGCTACACACACTTTACATCACTGCTCTACACACACTTTACATCACTACTCTACACACACTTTACATCACTGCTCTACACACACTTTACATCACTACTCTACACACACTTTACATCACTACTCTACACACACTTTACATCACTACTCTACACACACTTTACATCACCGCTCTACACACACTTTACATCACTGCTCTACACACACTTTACATCACTACGCTACACACACTTTACATCACTGCTCTACACACACTTTACATCACTACTCTACACACACTTTACATCACTGCTCTACACACACTTTACATCACTACTCTACACACACTTTACATCACTGCTCTACACACACTTTACATCACTACGCTACACACACTTTACATCACTACTCTACACACACTTTACATCACTGCTCTACACACACTTTACATCACTGCTCTACACACACTTTACATCACTACTCTACACACACTTTACATCACTACTCTACACACACTTTACATCACTACTCTACACACACTTTACATCACCGCTCTACACACACTTTACATCACTGCTCTACACACACTTTACATCACTACTCTACACACACTTTACATCACTACTCTACACACACTTTACATCACTACTCTACACACACTTTACATCACTACTCTACACACACTTTACATCACTACTCTACACACTATACTGTGCCTCAATCACAACTACAAATGACTAGAGCAAATTAATTATACATGAGACTATACTGTGTCTCAATCACAACTACAAATGACTAGAGCAAATTAATTATACATGAGACTATACTGTGTCTCAATCTCAACTACAAATGACTAGAGCAAATTAATTAGACATGAGACTATACTGTGTCTCAATCACAACTACAAATGACTAGAGCAAATTAATTATACATGAGACTATACTGTGAGACTATACTGTGCCTCAATCACCACTACAAATGACTAGAGCAAATTAATTAGACATGAGACTATACTGTGCCTCAATCACAACTACAAATGACTAGAGCAAATTAATTAGACATGAGACTATACTGTGTCTCAATCACAACTACAAATGACTAGTGCAAATGAATTATACCTGAGACTATACTGTGCCTCAATCACCACTACAAATGACTAGAGGAAATTAATTAGACATGAGACTATACTGTGTCTCAATCTCAACTACAAATGACTAGAGCAAATGAATTAGACATGAGACTATACTGTGCTTCAATCACAACTACAAATGACTAGAGTAAATTAATTAGACATGAGACTATACTGTGTCTCAATCACAACTATAAATGACTAGAGCAAATTAATTATACATGAGACTATACTGTGAGACTAGACTGTGCCTCAATCACAACTACAAATGACTAGAGCAAATGAATTATACATGAGACTATACTGTGCCTCAATCACAACTACAAATGACTAGAGCAAATTAATTATACATGAGACTATACTGTGAGACTAGACTGTGCCTCAATCACAACTACAAATGACTAGAGCACATTCATTAGACATGAGACTATACTGTGCCTCAATCACATACAAATGACTAGAGCAAATTAATTATACATGAGACTATACTGTGCCTCAATCACAACTACAAATGACTAGAGCAAATTAATTAGACATGAGACTATACTGTGCCTCAATCACAACTACAAATGACTAGAGCAAATGAATTAGACATGAGACTATACTGTGCCTCAATCACAACTACAAATGACTAGAGCAAATGAATTAGACATGAGACTATACTGTGCCTCAATCACAACTACAAATGACTAGAGCAAATGAATTATACATGAAACTATACTGTGAGACTGGACTGTGCCTCAATCACAACTACAAATGACTAGAGCAAATTCATTAGACATGAGACTATACTGTGCCTCAATCACATACGAAATGACTAGAGCAAATGAATTAGACATGAGACTATACTGTGCCTCAATCACAACTACAAATGACTAGAGCAAATGAATTAGACATGAGACTATACTGTGCCTCAATCACAACTACAAATGACTAGAGCAAATGAATTATACATGAAACTATACTGTGAGACTGGACTGTGCCTCAATCACAACTACAAATGACTAGAGCAAATTCATTAGACATGAGACTATACTGTGCCTCAATCACATACGAAATGACTAGAGCAAATTAATTAGACATGAGACTATACTGTGCCTCAATCACAACTACAAATGACTAGAGCAAATTAATTAGACATGAGACTATACTGTGCCTCAATCACAACTACAAATGACTAGAGCAAATTAATTAGACATGAGACTATACTGTGCCTCAATCACATACAAATGACTAGAGCAAATTAATTAGACATGAGACTATACTGTGCCTCAATCACAACTACAAATGACTAGAGCAAATTAATTATACATGAGACTATACTGTGCCTCAATCACAACTACAAATGACTAGAGCAAATTAATTAGACATGAGACTATACTGTGCCTCAATCACAACTACAAATGACTAGAGCAAATTAATTAGACATGAGACTATACTGTGCCTCAATCACAACTACAAATGACTAGTGCAAATGAATTATACATGAGACTATACTGTGTCTCAATCACAACTACAAATGACTAGAGCAAATTAATTAGACATGAGACTATACTGTGCCTCAATCACAACTACAAATGACTAGTGCAAATTAATTAGACATGAGACTACAATGTGCCTCAATCACAACTACAAATGACTAGTGCAAATGAATTATACATGAGACTATACTGTGCCTCAATCACAACTACAAATGACTAGAGCTAATTAATTATATATTAGACTTGCTCTGGACTATATGAGATTAATGTAAGGAATGACAAAGGAGTGCTGAGTTTAAAATGAGGGAGCAACCTGGGGGAAACTAAGTGTTAGCTGGTATACAATATGCTGAAAACACATGTTTCTGATTAGTGTTTTACTATGTGAGAAAAATGTGAAAGAAAACAAAGCCATTTACAAGATTTACAAAATGCTCATTATTTCAGCTTAGGTTATAAAAAGCCAAATGTGGGCATAGATTTGAACTTATTACTGGAATAAGGTATACATTCTTTATCTTAGAAGATTTCTACACTGAAAAATGCTACATTTTTGGAAAAGTGCATTATTTGGATACGTTAGATGCGTTTGAAAACACAAAAATGTCCTGTAGTAGTTTTACCTCTTTGATCAAAACAAACTTTGTCTTTATGAAGAATTTCTATGGTATAATAAATTCATATTCTCTCAAATTAATGGAATGAAAGTGTGGAGGCTTGACAGATGAGAGATGTGCTCCCAGATATTCAGAAAGAAATTTGACATAGCTTTTTTTTTTTAATCTCTCATCTTTCTTCAACTGTCGGTGTGATTCAAACTGAAATATTTGCCTATTGTGCTACTTCTCCTGAATGAAGAATAATTTAAACAATGAATGTGAACAATGATCTACTTTGCATGTGTTCCAGGCTTAACAAAGAAACTGTGTTCAAAGTAAAGATGTTCCGATACCATCTTTTCCTTCCCGATACCTGAACCTGCTTATCAGCTAATACCAAGTAGTCTGATACCCGTGTGTTCTGTATACTACTAACCCTGTATGGATATGATATGATATGATATAATTGCTTGCTATTGCTATCATTGTTGTATGGCCTGGCTCTGCTTAAGCCCTTTGATTTCTGGGAAAACAGACTTTTTATCCAGGTGAAACAAATTTTTTCATGGCTAATAAATTACGTGGTATCGCATCGGTGCATACAGTAGACTTGTGTACTTACTCGCAGCATACGTGATCCTCTCCTCTCTCCTCTCCTCTCCTCTCCTCTCCTCAACTCTCCTCTCCTTTCCCACAGACTGGAAAATGGGCTAGATGGACATGATGAAGATGATGATGGTGGTGGTGAGGAGGGAGTAAATGAAGAGGTTACCCAAACACACTTGGACACTTTCAGCTCAAACTTTGAGACTAATGTAGAGCAGGCCGACACAGAAGTGGAGGAGGAGGAGGAGGAGGCCCAGAGAGAGGCAGCTGGGAGAAGAAACCAGGACACCTTCAGCTCGGTGTTCGAGCAGCTCGTGGAGGAGGCTGCTGCTCACGAGGAGGACGAGGAGCAAGAGGAGGTGGAGGAAGAGAGGGAGAAGGTGACGGGGGACAACAAAGACGGCTTCAGCTCCACATTCGAGCGCATCGTGGAGTCTGCCCTGCTGAGGGGCGGGACCTGCTACAGCAGTCTGGATTCGCTGGACGTGCTGTCGCTCACAGACGAGACGGACAGCTGTGTCAGCTTCGAGGCACCGCTGACGCCGCTCATCCAACAGAGGGCGCTGTTACAGGGCCCCGAACCCCTGGAACTGGAGCTAGCCACTGTGCAGGAGCAGGAAGGGGCTGAGGCTGGGTCGGAAGCTCCCGGAGGTGATGTGCAGGCTGGGGAGAGTGCAGCGGGGCCAGACCATGGGGCTGGAGCTGGAGCTGGAGGAAGCCCACTGAGGACCACCATACCAGGGAGCAGGTCGGAGTTTGTGCTTAGCCAGCCTGGGCGCTGGGCCATCCCTAATGGATACCATACAGACTCCCAGGGTGCCACCGAAGGTTCTGGAGCCATGACCAACTCTGTCAGGTAAGGACGATGTTTTGATTGGGTGTTAATGCATAAGTCTAGACATTTCCCACCTGGACCCTATTCTCCCAGCATTTTCCATCATACAGATTGATTCGTTCCAAAATCTCATGAATTGCTGTCAGTTGAGAAGTGAAGCAGCAACTGATGATGATATTTTGTTCAGAATCGATTGGTAAGATAGGAAAAGATGGGAAAACAGGGTCTATATTATGCTTCACCCCTTATGCTTTAAGTCTGTTATCAGTTCATACACACTGTCCATCTTCCTGTTATGCCTATGGAGACTTACTATAATCACATTTCCACAGTGGCTTACTGACATCTGTTTCAACACCATGGTCACGTACTGTAGAAAGAGAGAAATAGAAATATGCACAACCATAGATATTGTTAAGCGGGCATGTTCGAGCAAGAAGACCGGTTTTGATATGAGATTGTTCAAAGTGCAAATGTGTTACACTTCCTTTTAAAATGTGAAACATGGTTGGGTGGACGTCCAGTGTGCCTCCTGTGGCAGCCAGCCCAGGCAAAGGAAGCTTTGTGTACATTTCATAGGCCTGATGTGTAATTAATATACTGTGACCTTGGCTTAACCAGCAGGGGGCATGAGCACGTTGAGACCCAGCTGTGGGCCTGAGTGAGGGGGCAGGGTGGATGGGTGGCGGGGGTGAGGGGTGGGCTCTAAAGGAGCTCTTTTCTGTTCATGCACACACACTCAAACACACCAAGGCATGCAAAACAATCTAGGATGACAATACACAAGCCTACATACATAAAGTATTATCAACCAACATAAAGTGCACTGCACAGGACAAAAATCTATGCTCATGTTAAAGTATTAGCATAAAATCCTTTATATCCTTCACTGTTGCTGTTTGTTTGGCTTCAGGGTCTTTCCCCTGTCCCAAATCCTAATCAGTCTCATTAGTGATGAAGTTGCAAAACTGAACCCAGTTCAGTTTACACCATTTCCTCCAATCCTTTAGTACAGTGGTTCTCAATCTTTTTTGGCTTCAAATCAGTAGCCCCTTTCCCTGATTTCTGAATCCAAGTACCACCTTTATCTGACTACAACATTTTGCTTAGAAAACTGCAAGAGAAAACTATTGCATATGAATGAATGAATGAATGCATGAATGATAACCCACCTTTTGAAGAATATAACATTACAAAATAAGAAATGGAGTGAAAGATTTGCAATTAGTGCCTCTTAAGCAGATTTATTTTAACATTGCATTTATTTTCCTGATTTGTTCTTAGATTTTTCCATTCATTGTTCTCTCAACTACCCCCTGTAGTACCTCCACGTACCGCTAGGGGTACGCATACTCCAGTTTGGGAACCACTGCTTTAGTAGTAAAGGAGAGAAGGGAAGAGAAAACCTTGCTGGATTTGATTTTGTGCACTTCAGCTTGAGTGCATGCTGTGTTCATATGGCACAGTTAAACCGCAACAAGAAAACAAAGAGGAAGTGTTGACAAATTAAGAAGTTACAGAGCAGTGTAGTTTTTATATTTTTAGAGAGTTGGTGCTGGAAGGGCTGGGGAGAGAGGTGGTGGTAGGGCTGGGGAGAGAGGTGGTGGTAGGGCTGGGGAGAGAGGTGGTGGTAGGGCTGGGAAGAGAGGGGCGTGGCCTGTTTAAGCGCCCTCATTTGGGATGAAAATGCTCCTCCTCTTGTTGGTGTGATTTAAAGCTGGGCAGAGATTGTGCAGCAGACCTGCAGCTTGGGGCTGCAGGGGTCTGTTGCCCTAAAGCATATTTGCACAGTAGCAGAGATGATCTTACCACCGACAAGCAGAAAACAAGAAAGGAGTTAAGCACTGATAGCATAGCAGGCTTTTGCAAAAAGAAACAACGTCGTGACTGTGTACAGTATTTATACAATTTATGCTACAGCTAATCAGAAACAACGTACCTGTCAAGTATCTTTGATGAACTTTCAAATAGCCAGCTGATATTCACCACAGAATGCTGTAATTTTACACGATTACTTTACACTGTTGGATTTTCTCTGTTGTCCAGCATTTTGGCGCCATATTGAGGATAGACCCCAAAGAAGAATGGTGGGATACATAGCAACAGCTGACACTACTTTCTTACATTTAATTACCTTAATGGCACTAAGGGGGTTTGAGGAAGCCAGGGCACAGCCACAGAGGGGGGAGTGGTAACAGGAACCATATGGGGAAAAACCACGTAACTTGACCTATGGCTATAGGTCTGTCTGGCTGGCTCGTATGCACTCCTTCAGGCTCAGTCTCCACAGCTCTGCCCCCTGCACGCTTTCTACACTTACAAATCCACTGGAATGCCAAATAGATGCACAGATGTGCATCTATTTGGCATCCCAGTGGATGATCTGCTCAGCTAACTACTGGGATTTGCTCTTGGATTCTCCTGGTGCTTCTACAGCTGCATTACAGGATGAACCAAGAATACTGTATCTCTCTCTCTCTCTGCCTCCCTCTCTCTCTGCCTCCCTCTCTCTCTCCTCTCCGTCTGTCTACAGATGTTGTCCTTTAAGCACGGACTGGCTTCCTGACCACCAGCGCCAAGCTGAATGAGCTATTGTTTATGTCATGACATCATCGTCTTCAGCTTTCCTATACCCAGGAGAGAGAGAGAGAGAGAGAGTGTGAGTGTGAGTGTGAGTGTGTGTGTGTGTGTGTGTGTGTGTGTGTGTGTGTGTGTGTGTGTGTGTGTGTGTGTGTGTGTGTGTGTGTGTGTGTGTGTGTGCGTGTGTGCGTGCTCTAATATGCTAGCCAGCTTGCCAGCCACTTGAGCAAAGCTAGAGTGGATACATGTGCTACTCAGTCTTGAAGGGTTTTAAGCCCCCTACAGTATGTAATTTATCAGCAACTGGGAATGCTCTCTGTCTGTCCATTCAAAAAGCACTTGCCTCAGTCATTTAGTTTTGGGGATATTGGAGGCAGAAATTTCAAGAATTTGTCAGCAATGCCAGGGCAAGTTAATGTTTTCCATGTCTCTGAAAAAACAAATGCAGAACAACAGTCTTATACACTTTTCATATTAGTTTACGATTGCACTATATGTGATTTTTGTCAACAGGCTTTGACTTTTCGTGACGTAATTTGCCCCGGAAGTAAGTTCCGCGTCCATTTTCTCCATAGACATTTCGATAAATCCAAATATAACGAGTTTTAAGGCTCGAACCAAGCCAACAAGTCTTCCAGAGAATCTTGAGTGACCATAAAACACTTGGTTTAAGCGAGATATTAAAAATATGTTATTTTTTATTCTCGTTATATTTTGATTTATCGAAATGTCTATGGAGACAGTGTTTCCCCTAGAAAATTGTTGCCTGGAGGGATTTCGAAACGTACCCCGACCGCAACGGTGGGGGCCCTCGCTGACGCCACTAAACTTTTAGCTAACCTGTTCGCATCTATGTTCGCAATGGCATCCCAAGTATCATCATACTATTATGGGATGCGATGCGAACAGTTGTATTATGGGATGTGCGTTTCCCAGGCAACGACACACGTTGACACGTTTTGGAACAGCGCTGCACGCTGGCGCAATGCTCCTAAAAGCAAAATGCTTATTGTTTTGAATGATTTGGCATCTTCTATTACTGTCAACACTGTCAACACCAGTAGTAATAGTATGCCATAAAGGTTTATTGAGATTTTGGGGAGAGCAGGAAAAAAAATCTTGAAAAAAAAAAGAAAAAAAAAAGAAATGTGGGGTGCAATTTATTTTCTGGCCTGGCGGGGGCGCCGTTGGCCTGGCGGGCCTGCCAGGCCTGTAGAATGGTAGTGGAAACACTGGGAGAAAATGGACGTGGAACTTACTTCCGGGGGGAAATTACATCACGAAAAGTCACGTGCCTGTTGAGCTCTATAACCGCATTATTGCAATAACGCGCTATAGCCAACCATGATGGATGGCAATCAACCGCATACCGCGCTGTTGAGCCATCCTAAATCAGTGCAGGGGAAATTCCTTCACCGCAACAGCCCTATGTACCTATGTACTAGGTTCTGTTTGATCCAAAGCTCTGCTATCCACACATGATCTAGGTTCTGTTTGATCCAAACTAAGCTCTGCAATGATGCTATCCACACACATGATCTCAACCTTGCTTGCGTTTATGTCTTTCCCTGTGTTTCTCCTTGAGTCTGTGTCAGTCCATCTCTTTGTTAGCTCCATCTCACCTCGTGCCTATCTCCTACCTCCTTTATCCCTTTATCTCACTTTATCTCATGGCCCGCCCTCTCCTTTCCTGTTTGCATCACCACCTCCCCCATTTCCCCCACACTGCTCCCTGGCCTGCAGCCTCTTCTTATCTTTCATTCCTCTCCCTCCCTCCCTCCCTCCCTCTGGGGAGCTACAGAGCTGGCATGGTGACACCTCGGGCCTTGTGGGCAACCAGTCTTTTTCTCGGCAGGACAGACCAGCTGCAAAGCAGTGGATACAAAATGCCAAGTCAATCAGACAGTCAGTCAGTCAGTCAACTTGGCAGGCATTTAGTTGTTTTGTGGATGAATCAGCCAGTCAGTCAATTTGTTGACTGCTCCTCCATTCCTCTGTGATCCACTCTGAATCAGGGTCACACAGCCTTCCATAAGGAAATTGGGGGTTCGAGTGTTTAAAACACTCTCCTACCCGTCTCCCGACGTCCGATCACAGATCGAAATATATAATAATCTCCCTACGGAAGCCAGTAATGTAGGTGAGGGTGTTAAAATTATATTCCTGCATGAAACAACAGTTTAAAAGCAGTCTTTCTAGCTGTGCCAAATGGCGAGCAAACAACATTGCTGTCACATGGATACGGTGGCACAGTGATCAAATCCAGCGCACCTGGGAAGCAAAACATGTCATGAAATACTCAAACTTCCAAGGTTCCTGTCAGCACTGGGATGCTAAATTCGGCACAGGCTGCGAAAAGACTGCTTTTAAACGGTTGTTTCACGCAGGAATATCATTTTAACAGCCCCGCCTATATTACTGGCTTCCGTATGAAGATTATTATATCTTTGGATCTGCGATCGTATGTTGGAGATGGGTAGGAGAGCGTTTTAAACACTCGACCCCCCCAATTTCCTTATGGAAGGCTGTGTGACCCTGATTCAGAGTGGATCACAGAGGAACGGAGAACATGTTGCCCTGGACTGCTGAGCTGCTGCTTTGGCATTTTGTTTTCCTTCCCTGGTTCCATCAAGAAGTGTTATTTAACCCTTTATTCATCTGTGCCAGGAAATGAAGAAACACCATTTGAAACATCTTCCTCTGGTCCTCATGACTTTCCATCTGCCAACAGTTAATCAGCTTTACACTACCTGTCTTTTATCTAGTTATCTAGTCAGCAAGCCTGTCTGTCAGTCGCTCAGTAGATCATGTAGTAAATTATTTGATTAGTCTGTCAATCAGTCAGACACTAAGTCATTTGGTTAGTCAGTCAACAGTCAGTCATTTAGTCAGTCAGTTACTCCACATGAGTTGTGTCCCTCTGTTTCCAGTGGGATCCGCCACTTAGGCTGAAGCTTTTAAACCGTAATCAATAGAGCCTGCTAAAACCAACACAAATACACTGTCTGTACACAACACACACAGAAACAAACACACCAATGTTCAGAAGTCAAGGCATGGCCTGGTGTAGTGGAGCGCATGTACAGTAATGTTGTATTCCGACCATTTGAGTTGAATGGGTAAACCTGTAAAAGATATTTAGAGTATGATCATGATGTATTGGAGTGTGAGCATCCGCATACATGCATGTGTTTCGGTTTCCTCTTGGTAGAAGAGCATACAGTGAGTGTGTTTCTGTATCCTCAGTAGAAGAGCATACAGTGAGTGTGTTTCTGTATCCTCAGTAGAAGAGCATAGAGTGAGTGTGTTTCTGTATCCTCAGTAGAAGAGCATAGAGTGAGTGTGTTTCTGTATCCTCAGTAGAAGAGCATACAGTGAGTGTGTTTCTGTATCCTCAGTAGAAGAGCATACAGTGAGTGTGTTTCTGTATCCTCAGTAGAAGAGCATACAGTGAGTGTGTTTCTGTATCGTCTCAGTAGAAGAGCATACAGTGAGTGTGTTTCTGTATCCTCAGTAGAATAGCATAGAGTGAGTGTGTTTCTGTATCCTCAGTAGAAGAGCATACAGTGAGTGTGTTTCTGTATCCTCAGTAGAAGAGCATACAGTGAGTGTGTTTCTGTATCCTCAGTAGAAGAGCATACAGTGAGTGTGTTTCTGTATCGTCTCAGTAGAAGAGCATACAGTGAGTGTGTTTCTGTATCCTCAGTAGAAGAGCATACAGTGAGTGTGTTTCTGTATCCTCAGTAGAAGAGCATACAGTGAGTGTGTTTCTGTATCCTCAGTAGAAGAGCATACAGTGAGTGTGTTTCTGTATCCTCAGTAGAAGAGCATACAGTGAGTGTGTTTCTGTATCCTCAGTAGAAGAGCATACAGTGAGTGTGTTTCTATATCCTCAGTAGAAGAGCATAGAGTGAGTGTGTTTCTGTATCCTCAGTAGAAGAGCATACAGTGAGTGTGTTTCTGTATCCTCAGTAGAAGAGCATACAGTGAGTGTGTTTCTGTATCCTCAGTAGAAGAGCATACAGTGAGTGTGTTTCTGTATCCTCGGTAGAAGAGCATACAGTGAGTGTGTTTCTGTATCCTCAGTAGAAGAGCATACAGTGAGTGTGTTTCTGTATCCTCAGTAGAAGAGCATACAGTGAGTGTGTTTCTGTATCCTCAGTAGAAGAGCATACAGTGAGTGTGTTTCTGTATCCTCAGTAGAAGAGCATACAGTGAGTGTGTTTCTGTATCCTCAGTAGAAGAGCATACAGTGAGTGTGTTTCTGTATCCTCAGTAGAAGAGCATACAGTGAGTGTGTTTCTGTATCCTCAGTAGAAGAGCATACAGTGAGTGTGTTTCTGTATCCTCAGTAGAAGAGCATACAGTGAGTGTGTTTCTGTATCCTCGGTAGAAGAGCATACAGTGAGTGTGTTTCTGTATCCTCAGTAGAAGAGCATACAGTGAGTGTGTTTCTGTATCCTCAGTAGAAGAGCATACAGTGAGTGTGTTTCTGTATCCTCAGTAGAAGAGCATACAGTGAGTGTGTTTCTGTATCCTCAGTAGAAGAGCATACAGTGAGTGTGTTTCTGTATCCTCAGTAGAAGAGCATACAGTGAGTGTGTTTCTGTATCCTCAGTAGAAGAGCATACAGTGAGTGTGTTTCTGTATCCTCAGTAGAAGAGCATACAGTGAGTGTGTGAAGAGCGAGCCTACCAGATCTAAGTCCAAACAGAGCAGATAAAATATATCAGAGAAGCAGCTGGACTCATCTCTTTCATAGAGTCGAGTGCAGAAACACACACATGAAAGACTTGCGCGCGCGTGTGTAAACAAAAATATGCATAATGTGCGGCATCCATCCAAATGCTACAAAAAGGAGGCCCTTGATATTAATCGTTCACCTTCTGAATATCTCACTCTCTCTTTCTCTCTCTCTCTCTCTCTCTCTCTCTCTCTCTCTCTCATGCCCACACACTAATCTTTCATGGTGTCACTTTGGGAATAAAACCCTCAGTGCATTTGTATAGCGCATCTGAAATACCCTGCAGATTATCCTTTCCTGGCTCCCACTCAGGCAGTGATATGGACACACACTCGCAAATACACACAGTCACTCATAAATACACACAGTCACTCACAAATACACAGTCACTCACAAATACACACAGTCACTCACAAATACACAGTCACTCACAAATACTTCTGCAACACAAGCAGTAATACAGACAAATATCTGTCACCCTTCTCTCCCCACACACACACACGCACACGCACACACACACACACACACACACACACACACACACACACACACACACACACACACACACACACACACACACACACACACACACACAGACTTAATCATTTGGGCACCAACAGATTTACCCCTTGTTCTGTCTATTTATAGCTTCACTCTGTTTTATGACACATCCCACACTCGTACTGTACAAATGAGGCTCTTCTTACCACAGGCTTGTCGTTGGACGCCTGCATTGAAGCTTCCTGTATGTGCCTTGTGTGGACTTCCTGTATGTGCCTTGTGGAACGCCAACCAGACTCTCGCAGAGAAAACACTTGTCTGTTTTATGGCATTTTCTCCCCCTCCTGTCTGCTTCTGCAACAGATTGTAAGGCAGCAAACTGGGAAGATATAGTCGTAGCAGCAAACTGGGAAGATAGTCTCTAGTTGTAGCAGCAAACTGGGAAGATAGTCTCTAGTTGTAGCAGCAAACTGGGAAGATAGTCTCTAGTTGTAGCAGCAAACTGGGAAGATAGTCTCTAGTTGTAGCAGCAAACTGGGAAGATAGTCTCTAGTCGTAGCAGCAAACTGGGAAGATAATCTCTAGTTGTAGCAGCAAACTGGAAAGATAAAAAACTCTCTCTCTCGTAATGGACAAGCCCGTCTTTTATTGTCACACGAACACCACAATACATGCATGCGGCCACAACACACTCATGCTGACGGTGGCCGGTGAAAAGTGTCCTCTGCATTTAACCCATCCAGGCATGTCCTTTCCTCCGAGGGGCAGGCCAGGAGCAGTGGTTGCTTTCTCGTACAGCGCCCGGGGACCAACTTCGGATGTTGTCGTCACTGGTCAGATGACGATGACGATCTGATCTTCTGCATGTTTTTAGTGGGGGGGTTATATACGGAGGAACCCCCTGGGGGGTACGGGGAGAACATGCAAACTCCACACAGAGAGAAAGGCCCTTACGATGAGATAACCCACCTGGGCAGTAGGCACTGAAGATATGTCTAGATAGTCTCTAGTCCAGGGGTGGCCAAACTTTTTTGGTTATGGGCCGCATACAGAAAAATATAAGGAGTCGCGGGCCAAACAATATTAAGCGCAGAAGTTTTCGCGGCAAAAAAATTGGACCAGAAAACCCTTGTGCCATCAAAATTTTTATTTCTACCTAAATAAATATATGACACAGTTTATTGATGTGCTCACCTATTACAATGGGTATTTCTGTATGTTTTCAAATTTTCTTTTCCTGTGCCAACAGGTTAGGACAGAGATAATTTAACATAACATTAGTATTAAACATTCATTCAGTATTAAAAATGTTTAAAAATAAATAGACCAGGTCAGGGTAGTCAAGTATAACCCATTTCAATGGTTTTAAATTGAAAAAAACAAATGGGGGAATCATTTTTTTTGTTTTTGTTTCTTTTTCTTTATTTTTCAGTTTTTTCCCCGTTTTCGTTTTTTCGTTTTAAACTTTAAAACAGAAAAACGTTAAAGCGTTTTCTGCAAAAAAAAAAAGCTAAATTCATAGTGGGCCACTTAAAAACGGGCAGCGGGCCGCAGTTGGCCCGCGGGCCGCAGTTTGGCCACCCCTGCTCTAGTCGTAGCAACAAGCTGGGAAGATAGTCTCTAGTCGTAGCAGCAAACTGGGAAGATAGTATCTATCTACTAGTCATAGCAGCAAACTGGGAAGATAGTCTCTAGTCGTAGCAGCGAACTGGGAAAATAGTCTCTAGTCGTAGCAGCAAACTGGGAAGATAGTCTCTCTAGTCGTAGCCAGACGAAGCTGCTGCGCTCAGTGTTTTGCTACACAATCCCACACCTGACCACAATTTGTTTCACAGCCAAAAGAGGTCACCATTGTCCATTGTCCACCATTGTGTGTGTGCGTGTGTGTGTGTGTGTGTGTGTGCGTGTGTATGAGTGAGTGAGAGAGAGAGAGAATGAGAGAAACAGAACCACTGACTATATTGTGCACAAGGTTGTGGAGTAACAGATTACATGTAATAAGATTACTGTAATCTGATTATAAAAAATGTGCTTTATAGTAGAAGTGATCAAATTAAAGATCATTTTGAAAATCAGGCGGTTACTTCATTTTTATTTAGGGAATTACTAATTCTAGTAGATTACTGGACAACAATCATTTAAGAGGGAAAGGCATTTCAAGATCATTTGATTATAACTAATCCTATAATTTCTTATTTGTAATTCAAGTTGCAGTTGTATAAATTGGAGTAAATTTCTTCATGTACTTTATCCCCATATTCATTAGCTTTAGTTGTAATCCAAATGTTACTCAGTTTGATTATTTTAGTGGGTTATGCTACTGATAGTTTCAAGTAGGTACAGCTTCCAAGGAAATACATATAAACACTAAAGGACAGGTGGAAAAAGCTGTAGTTCAATCAATAACGACCAATTAATTGAGTGAAGTATCTCTTAAAAAGGCTAGACAGCATTCTTTCATCATGTGAAGGCCTGAGAAGAGCACACTCAAGCAGCTGCAGGAAGTGGGACTATCTTTCCATCGTTGCATGGCAGTGGTCGTTTGGTGTGTTCAGTGATCCTGTGTGGGCTTGTTGTTGTTGTCGTTTGAGTTGAGTGTGTTGGAATCTGTTGCTGCTTAAACTGGGAGCTAGCTACCTGCAGTACACAGGATTGATGGTTAATACTGGGATTTGCACATAAATGTTAATGACAACAGTCTTTCTGAGCCTGTTGTTGGCATTATCGCAGCATGCTTGTTTATGGTTGGCCAGCACAAAACTAAGGACTCTTTTGATTGGCTGCATATGTTAGTGAGTAGTATGTAATGGATAGGCTACCGGTGGTAATTGAGGCTGTGATTTACAGAGGCACTTATCTCACTGGCTGTGTAAACACACAATCAGTTTTTCCCTTGTTCACATCTGTCTTACATCTAGATCCTGTCTTGTGTTCCTATGTAAAATCCATGGCCTGTAATGACAAAGTTTAGCCATGACTCACAGGCTGATATGTGCCAGCAGCAGCACCTCCTTGGTCCAGAAAGGATTCTGGTCCCAGTGCTGATCCAATTTCTTTTTGAATAAAGAAAAAATCTGATTTTCCCCCCATTTTCTCCCCAATTGTACTTGGTCATTGCTCCACCCCCTCTGCCGATCTGGGGAGAGCCATGGACTAGCACATGCTTCCTCCGATACATGTGTGCAGTCGCCAGCCGCTTCTTTTCACCTGACACCGAGGAGTTTCACTTGCAGGACGTAGTGCGTGGGAGGATGATGCTATTCCCCCCAGTTCCCCTCCCGCCCTGAACAGGCACCCCGCCGACCAGGACACCTACCCTTAATTCGGCAGAATGTGACGCACGACCAAGCTGGAGGTAACACGGGGGCTCGAACCTGCGACCCTCGTGTTAAAGGGAATCTACCGCTGCACTACCTAGACGGCCCACTGATTGAATTTCTGTGTTATTATTATTGTCGTCAAGGAAATGTAGTTGTTTAGTTCAGGCCTTGTTTAAAAGCGACCTGAGACCAGATTGCAGTGAATAGCGGCCAAATACCGCTGAACAAACTTCCTCCTGGGGTCCATCTCTATTCTCTCTCATCTCTCCTCAAGTGTGACCCCACAGCTGCCTCTCTCTCTGTCCTCCTCTTGCCTCCTCTTCTCTTCTCCTTTCCACCAGACTAGAAAGAGGAAGGAGGCATTTAAAAAGAGAGGGGGCATGCAGGGATGTGTCAGTGTGGCTTATAAAAAGCTCTCTGCATGTGCAAACACACAAGCTCTGACTCCATTTCTATCTTATGCTGTCACATGATCTGTTATTACAAACATTATTATATGTCACTGTAACCTTAAATGATGTTATTACAAACATTATTATATATCACTGTAACCTTAAATTATATTATTACAGCAATGTAGCGCCCAATAAAAAGGACCTCCAGTCGGCGATCATTCGGCTGGAGCTGCAATGATTAGTTCATTAATCGTCTGACAGAAAATTAATCGGCAACAATTTTTTTAATAATCGATTGATCGTTTAGACACATTTTTAAGATATCTGAAAATATCTTGTTCCAGCTTCTACAATGTGAATATTTTCTGGTTCCTTAGTCTTCTATGACAGTAAACTGATTATCTTTGGGTTGTGGAGTGTTGGTCAGGACAAAAGATATTTGAGGATGTCATCACAGGCTTTGGGGAAAAACCGCACCGATGCCGATTCGGGACTGGATGGCCACCCCCCGGAGCATACTCTGGGCCTCTGAGTCCAGCCAGGTCCCTGGAAACTATTCCTGGATCTATCGAGAGTGACAATGGGACCTATGACATCAGACATCATGTGACGTTCCCGACCGATGATGTCATGACCAACCAGACAACATGGCAATATGACATCATCCACGCTGAGATGTTATGACATCAGAAGTGATGTCGCAATGCCAGTGAAGGCAACGCACACTGCAAGCCACGTTCAATCGTTCAATGCCGTGACGAGCAAGCAGGTACAGAAGCGGACGTCAGCTCCAGAGAGATGAGACTGACGACGAGTACGACATGGATCCCTGGACCATCCGTGGAATCCATCTATGGAATAGCCGACATCTATGCAGAGAGACGAGACAGCCGGAGGTGCTCACAGACCAGACCATCCAGGGCATGAGCGGGCATGGCGGCAGGACCTCCATCATGTTCTAACAGACATGCCTACTACAATGCAGGCTACGAGATACGAGCCAAGCTCATACCTACAAGAGGAGAAGGTTGGTTCTCCACGAGCCCGACCGGAACTCTCTAACAGTGACATTGTATAGAGTAGACCAAACGACTAATCAATTAGTCAAGAAGAAATTGACAGATTAATCAATAATCTGGCAGCCGGCTGCAAATCCTAAAAGGTCCATTCCCCATACACGTCTCAGTATGATGTCATATTAATTTACATAGCCTATAAATTGATCTATGCCAGCCTAAAAATCTAGTGAACATAGAGAAATAGCCATTATGAATATGAAATAAGCAGATGCTGGTATGTAGCACCCTCAGTGAACTTCAGCAGTCCAGATATCCAGATACAAGACGTCCCATGATATTGAAGTGATGTGCTGGCCCGGAGCCCTTCACTTCAATGCAGAGGAAGTGAGTTGGCCGGCCTGGCCTGGCTGGGACACACAGAGCTATTGTACAGCCAGGCCTGGAACATTATAATTCATCAGAAAGTCTCTCCAGGCGGCTCGACTTGGCCAGCTCCGCCCCCAACATCCTCTCTCTCCTGTGAGGAGGAGTGGGCAGGCAACCCCCAAGAAACTTCAAGGAAATCTTACACTAAACAAAACAAAAGCCCCAGTCTGTTGACACTATGGTGGAACAACACTGATTTACGCTGGCCGAACGAGGAGAAACTAACCTGGCGTCCGCTCAGTGGATGAGGAAACGTGAGTTTCTTGTGGACAACACAGAGCGGGGCCGATGCAGCTTTTTATACCGACTACTGGATGATGAGG
>NC_139634.1:20216502-20246829 GCF_964638095.1 Poromitra crassiceps
CCTGAACTTTATGCACCAACTACTCTTTTTTTTAAGTGCCCCCAATTTTTTTTAATGCCCCCATTTTTTTAGACAGTGGGGCAAAAGTCCCCTCCAAAATATATATATTTAAAAAATCCTAAACTGGCTCAAGGGCAGTTTGATGTCATTTCAGAGGGAGGGGAGAAGGACATAAGTATTGTTCTCATAAGCTACAATTGCCACTGCAGCTTTCTGGGAGGCATTGGGGAAGGTACCTTCTGCTTCAGGCCTACACCTTCTTTCACAGGCGCTGCTGTAATATAGGACATTAAAAGTGGCAGTGAAACTGGGTCAACATCATAACAAATCATTTGAAAGTCATGTGACTTTTATTTGCGTGTATGTTAACATGTTTATGTAATTGGGGTTTTGTGCTCAGCAATTTACAGTGTCTTCTTTCCAGCATGAGTACATGTAGGCGTGTAACGATGGACGTGTGTTGTGTTCCATTCATTAACCTGTGTGTGTGTGTGTGTGTGTGTGTGTGTGTGTGTGTGTGTGTGTGTGCGTGTGTGCGTGCGTGTGTATGCGCGTGCGTTCCCCTCCCTAGCGATGCCAGCCTCACAGACGTGCTGTCAGACTCAGAGTGTGATCTGGGCAGTCTGGAGCGTTTGGAGCGCGGCAGCACCGACACACTGGCCAACGGCTGCCGAGCCGACTGTGACGCAGCCAAGAGGCTGGCCAAGCGCCTGTACCACCTGGAGGGCTTCAAACGCTGCGACGTGGCCAGACACCTGGGCAAGAAGTGAGCGCACGCACACACCCACACGTGCACGCCCGCACACACCCACACGTGCACGCCCGCACACACCCACACATGCACGCCCGCACACACACACACACACACGCACGCACGCACACATACACAAAGCACACACACACACGCACGTGCACACACATACACACACACATACACTGCTAAAAAGACCATAAACAGAGAAAAACATATGCACACATAGGAACAAGCACATAGTGTATAGACAAGACACACAGACACAAAGTATGCATATTCTCCTGCCTGTTTACAGCATGTAAACCAGCACCAGATTGATTTACAGACTGACAACAAAGCGCATGATCAAGCACATCAACACAAGGTCACCACATGCTCAGAACCAAGGGCCAACCTCCGCTGCTGAAAAATGAAGCCGATGTGGGAGTGCCTTAAACCTGCATTCTTTCCAATGGCCAGCAGGTGGCAACTCCACTGGCTGCAAAAAGAAGTCAGATTGTATAGAGGTCAATGGGAAAATGACACGACTTCTCACTTGATTTAATACCTCAGTAAACACTTTCCTACTGAGTGTATCGTCTCAATCGCTATTCGCTAGTTTCATGTCTTCTTCAATACAACATGATGTTTATTTTGTAAATTATGGTCCAATTGAGAGTAAAATAGAGGATAAATACAGTATGCTTTGGGGGCATGATTGACAGGTCGCCTGTCCAGTGATCGCGCAGCTCGTAGATCACGGACAAATAGCAGGCGGTGGGAAACTTGCACTAGCTGCAAAATCAAGATGGCGACGGTAAAAATGCCAAACTGCCAAAGGCTTCCAAATGGGAGTCCACAAATGGGTGACATCACTGTGGCTATGTCCATATTTTTATACAGTCTATGGTCAGACCGTTAACAGCAAGACATTCTCAAACACATGCAGTCACCTCAAGAATTGACTTTAATATAACATGCATATGCCTTCTGTGCCATGTTGGTCTGCTGATGCATCTCTCACTTTCTCTTTCATTCTCTCTGTCCATCCTGCAGTAATGAGTTCAGCCAGTTGGTGGCGTCTGAGTACCTGAGTTTCTTTGACTTCTCGGGCCTGTCACTGGATCGAGCCCTGAGGTAACAGTCAGCACTCTGTAGCCGTGTGTGTGTGTGTGTGTGTGTGTGTGTGTGTGTGTGTGTGATGGTGTACGTGTGCCCACGTGCACGTATATTCTCCCCATTCTCTCTTCACAAGGCATTAGCATTGTGCTAATCAAGCTGTCGTGTTGCATACAGTTGCAGGCTATTGCAGTTGACAGCTGTGTAGCACGTGGCTGCCTTGTACCTGACATGTTGCTGTCTAAACTGTTGCCTTCAGTCCAGGTCCTCAGCTAAGAAGGTGTGTGCAGTTCACACTTTGCTGATGATGCATTTAGGTGTGCTGTTGACATCAGGGTCCCCACAGGTCCTTGAAAACCTTAAAAGTTTGTGAATTTGAGAGAGAAATATCAAGGCCTTGAAAGTTTTTGAGAATAGACATAAATGCACATGGGTCAATGAAAGTGCTTGAATTTATATATTTTGTGCAAGAACAGAAACAACTTTTATAATAGAAATGAAAGTTATGTTGAACGTTAGTAAACAGGCTACGTTCCGCTGTCTGCATGTGTGTGTCCTGCCGTGTGTGTGTGTCCTTGTTTCACCCAAACTCTTTTCATTGTTGTCTGTGAGCTTCTGTAAAGCCTGCTAGTTCTCATTATAAACATTCTCCGTGTTGTAACAGTAATGAGCCTTGATCCGTGTCTCAAACTGTTCCATGTTCCTTCCTTGAATTAGATGTTTAAGAAAGTGCGGAAACACTGTGTTGAAAAGTAACACGTGTCATTTTGGGTTGGTGTTGTTTGGGGTTTTAGGAGTTTTGATTTTAATTCTGCTCATAGATTCAATTCCCTTCCTTATGGAAGAAATTAAAAGCTTCTGTAGAACCATTTGTTATTATTATTTTTGTAACAAATAGGCTAGATTGAATGCAGAAATAATGCAGGCTGCTGTAGTTGGCCTGCCTTGCGCTGACCTAATATTTCTTCTGTTGTCTCAGCTTCATTTTGACACTTTAAAACTGGGACATGCAGCGTTGCTGTTTCAGCACAAAATGAGCAACATGACAGAATGATTGGACCATGACAAATCCCATTGATTGTGGTATACTGTTATGAATTCAAATCCATTGATTTCAAATTCAGAGGGGCAACTGCTTTTCATTACTGGAACATAGACACAGAGGCAAAGGACATTCAAAGAGAGTGCATGAGCACTTGCCAGTTTCAGAGTGAAATCTATTGTTATCAGTTTTTTCAAATGTTCTTTAATGCCGGAACCAATTTGAAATCATGTGCTTTTCAAAGATTGCAGCAATTTGACCTAGTGACGTTACGATGTCATCTGTGTGACGTTACGATGTCATCTGTGTGACACAGGAATTTCTTGAAGGCCTTTCCACTGATGGGAGAGACCCAGGAGAGAGAGAGGGTCCTTGTACATTTCTCCAAGCGATTCTGCCACTCCAACCCACAGACACCGAGCTCTGAAGGTCAGGGCCGTGAGGGGCATGATGGTGATGAAGGTGATGACAATGAGGAAGATCTCTTATAATGTGTGGAGAAAAAAGTGCTGAATGATATGGATTGAGTAGAGTACACCTACAAAAAGCTACACAGACTGGAACACAATAGTATTTGTGAACTACTAATTTTCAGTTACATTGATTGAATACAGTGTTGGAAAGAGGAGAATGTAAGCCAGTGGTGCCCAACCAGTAGATCGGGGGTCTCACATTCAACCACTCCGTCCGTGCATGTTTATTCTGTTATCACATATGCTACTGCCTGTCAAAACGTTCACAGAAACCACCTGACATCCTTGGCGGAGATACTTGCTCTTAACTAGGCGTTGGCGTGCGCATGATGGCTGCAGGCCCTGACATATACTTTTCCTGCGTCTGTTTGGAGCATATGAATAGCCAACAGTACTCTGGCCAACCTTTCAGCGACTGGCTGAGTGTAATTGCGCAACACAGGTAGATCTTGTGCTGTTGAAAAATATATCTTTAGTGTAAAAATGTTGGGCACCCCTGATGTAAGCTTTCTGGTGATATCAATATTATCTTTGTACTCCAAAGCTTGAGTGAGATGCACCCCTGTCCTGTCAAACTAGTTTGTAAGAAAAACAGGCTCAAAGTTTTTCTGAGACATTTCATCAAATAAAGAAATTATTCAAATATAACATCACATTTGGAGTCTTGCGTGACCATACATACACAGAGCCAGAGTATACTACTGTATAGGGAAATGGGGTTGCCAGGAGCGACAAAAATCCCCCAATGCAAATTACACCCAACCCATAAACAGCCCAATGATCAACTAAACTAGTCCAAAATAACAAACCAATAATACAACTCCACAATGAATACAACTCAGACAAACGTTATGAACACCGTCCTACAACATATATAACATTTCCAAGTAACGTTACCTTGAAAACCGTGAATCTGGCAACACGACGAATGCGAGCTGTGATTGACAACTGACAAAAGTTACCAGTAAGCTTGTAGTTCTGCTTGTCACCTTACGTTTATCAGCTTCAAAACTATATTTAGCATTTAAATTTCACAATAATCTTTACCCAGAATGAAAGACAAGGCTTTATTTGATTAAAATCTGAATGAAATCCCAAAACAGCAAAAATCTATCTTTTCTCATAAAATCACGTTTATCTAGAAATGAGCCATTGCGACATCCAACTGATTTTGATAGAGCACGCCACATTTTTGTTTGTGAGTGTGTGTGCGTGCGTGCGTGCGTGTGAGTGTGTGTGTGTGTGTGTGTGTGTGTGCGTGTAGCAGAGCAACATGACATTTCATTGACCTTAGCTTCTCTATTGTCCCCTGGCAGACGGAGCCCACACATTAACGTGTGCCCTCATGCTGCTCAACACTGATCTACATGGACACGTACGTAGCGACTCTCACTACAGTACATGTAGAAACTGCTTGAGGTGTTGGTTAAAGGTATAGCCTCAGCAAGTGGGGCATCGGTAAGAATGAGGACTCAGAGGAACCAAATGCAAGGGTTTTATTTAGAGCAAATCCCTTTGTGGATGGTTAACCACCAGACAGGTGTAGACCAATAACAGATGGTAGATACAGATGATTTTACCTAAACACAAAAAGGTATTAACAAAGGTTTCAAACAAACAAGGGAAAACTTCAACTGTAAAGTAATAATACATCTAATTCAAATATACAAAGGAAATGACTAACTATAACAAGACTTACTGGCAATGATGCATCTGCACATTGGTGACCATCAAGGGAAGGACAACACAGCCTCCTCCACTGCTGTCTGGAGCCTACTGAGCCTCACCCAATCAGCCGTCCTTTATTGAGCCCAGGTGCGGCCCAATCAGGGCCCCAGGTGTGGCTGATTGGGTGAGGCTGAGCTGATGGGGGGATTTTGTACAGCCGCCCCTCAAATATAGCATTATATTTGATAAATAAACTCAGGTCAGGGTCCAGAAAATCCAGGGTTATCTGTAGGAGAAAAGGCTGCCATACATCACCCAAGGGAGATGGGCGTCCCGCCGCCCCATGAAAAACAAGTTTTGGGTTCACAGGCTCCAGGTCAGGCAGGATGGCTGAAGGGCACCACGGGTCCGGAGGGCGTCCAGGGGGCAGGTCAGTAGGGTGGAGCAACCCTGGACGATGGCCCAGACGCTGATGACACAGGTAGCAGCACCCTTCCGGAGGCCGACCTGGATGCTGGTGTTGGAATGGTGCCACGGTAGGTCGGCGCCAAGGGATGGGTGCCAAGGGAGCGGATGGAGGTGCGGGGGCCACCCGAGCAGGAGGTCTAGGGGGCACTGGGGCTAGAGCCGGGGGGGCCACCGGTGCAGGGGGCACCGGGACTGGTGCCAGGGGGGCCACCAGGGCTGGCGGTGCGGGGGGCACCAGGACTGGCGGTGCGGGGGGCACCGGTACTTAGGGCATTCACAGACTAGTCGACTAGTAAAACCACTAGTCGACACTGTGCTTAGTAGTCGACTAGTCGTTTTAGCAAAAAAAAAAAAAAAAAAAAAAAAAATTTTTTTTTTTTTATCTTTAAGAAAGAACATACATGGACTATCATATCCCATATCCCCCACAAAGAACATCAAAACACAACAAAACAAAACAAGAAAACTGCATAAGATACACAATAATCCAAGAACAAACAAGACTATTGGACAAACAACCAAACAAAAACAATGCATTCAAAGTAAATACATAGATCTTGCCCTGTTGGCAGCTAGGAAATGCATAGCTTTAAATTGGAAACCATCCAATCCCCCAGCTGTAGTTCACTGGTGGAATGAACTCTCAAGCTACCATACGTTGGATAACATTTACTACAAGAGCAAAGGCAGATTCTTAGACATCCCCAAAATATGGCAACCACATACAGAGTTTGACTTTAAGAACTTTTTACCCCAGTGTCATTAGGCTTATCAGGATAGGAGCTGAATGCATTGTTTTTGTTTGGTTGTTTGTCCAATAGTCTTGTTTGTTCTTGGATTATTGTGTATCTTATGCAGTTTTCTTGTTTTGTTTTGTTTTGATGTTCTTTGTGGGGGATATGGGATATGATAGTCCATGTATTGTATGTCGTGTAAATACCTCATGTTCTTTCTTAAAGATTTAAAAAAAAAAAAAAAAAAAAAAAAAAATTATTAAAAATAAATTAAAAACGACTAGTCGACTAGTCGACTACCTTTAGGGACGACTAGTCGACTAGTAAAATTCACTAGTCGTGAATGCCCTACCGGTACTGGCAGTGCGGGGGGCACTGGGACTGGAGCCAGAGGGGCCACCGGAACTGGCAGTGCGGGGGGCACTGGGACTGGAGCCAGGGGGGCCACCGGGACTGGCGGTGCGGGGGGCACCGGGACTGGCAGTGCAGGGGGCACTGGGACTAGAGCCAGGGGGGCCACCGGGACTGGCGGTGCGGGGGGCACCAGAGCTGACGGTGCGGGGGGCACCGGGACTGGCAGTGCGGGGGGCACTGGGACTGGAGCCAGGGGGGCCACCGGGACTGGCGGTGCGGGGGGCACCGGAACTGGCAGTGCGGGGGGCACTGGGACTGGAGCCAGGGGGGCCACCGGGACTGGCGGTGCGGGGGGCACCGGAACTGGCGGTGCGGGGGGCACCGGGACTGGTGGTGCGGGGGGCACCGGAACTGGTGGTGCGGGGGGCACCGGAACTAGCAGTGCGGGGGGCACTGGGACTGGTGGTGCGGGGGGCACCGGAACTAGCAGTGCGGGGGGCACTGGGACTGGTGGTGCGGGGGGCACCGGAACTAGCAGTGCGGGGGGCACTGGGACTGGTGGTGCGGGGGGCACCGGAACTAGGTGAGGCACAGGGAGCGCCTGGACTGGGTCAGGCACAGGGAGCGCCTGGACTGGGTGAGGCACAGGGAGCACCTGAGGCTGAGGAGGAGGCGCCTGGAACAGCTGAGGCGGAGGAGGTGGCGCCTGGAGCACCTGAGGCTGAGGAGGAGGTGCAGGGAGCACCTGAGGCTGAGGAGGCGCCTGGAACAGCTGAGGCGGAGGAGGTGGCGCAGGGAGCACCTGAGGCTGAGGAGGAGGTGCAGGGAGCACCTGAGGCTGAGGAGGAGGTGCAGGGAGCACCTGAGGCTGAGGAGGCGCCTGGAACAGCTGAGGCGGAGGAGGTGGCGCAGGGAGCACCTGAGGCTGAGGAGGAGGTGCCTGGAACACCTGAGGCAGAGGAGGTGCAGGGAGCACCTGGTAGGGTTGAGGAGGCGCCTGGAACAGCTGAGGCGGAGGAGGTGGCGCAGGGAGCACCTGAGGCTGAGGAGGCGCCTGGAACAGCTGAGGCGCCTGGAACACCTGAGGCAGAGGAGGCACCTGGAACACATGAGGCAGAGGAGGTGCAGGGAGCACCTGAGGCTGAGGAGGTGCAGGGAACCCCCGAGGCAGAGGAGGTGCAGGGGCCGCTCCTCTTCGGTACACACTCTGCTCTATCGTGTCAAGCCTCCTGCTAACCTGCATCAATAGGTGTCTATGGTGCTCACCAAGTTGATATGGTGCAGGTTGGCTAGGCTGTCTCCCAGGTGTATGCCCGACCACATGGCAACAACACTGTGTTGGGGGATGGGTTTGGAAGGTTTGTGCTACTGAAGTAGAGTAAAAGGCTGGATAATATCCATATTGTTGATGGTATCCAGGTGCCCACCTTGGTCCCTCTGCTGGTTGCTGGTTCCTCTGGTCCATTCCCACTTGCTGAGGCCAATCCGGGTTCGAAGGACCATGTAGAAACTGCTTGAGGTGTTGGTTAAAGGTATAGCCTCAGCAAGTGGGGCATCGGTAAGAATGAGGACTCAGAGGAACCAAATGCAAGGGTTTTATTTAGAGCAAATCCCTTTGTGGATGGTTAACCACCAGACAGGTGTAGACCAATAACAGATGGTAGATACAGATGATTTTACCTAAACACAAAAAGGTATTAACAAAGGTTTCAAACAAACAAGGGAAAACTTCAACTGTAAAGTAATAATACATCTAATTCAAATATACAAAGGAAATGACTAACTATAACAAGACTTACTGGCAATGATGCATCTGCACATTGGTGACCATCAAGGGAAGGACAACACAGTCTCCTCCACTGCTGTCTGGAGCCTACTGAGCCTCACCCAATCAGCCGTCCTTTATTGAGCCCAGGTGCGGCCCAATCAGGGCCCCAGGTGTGGCTGATTGGGTGAGGCTGAGCTGATGGGGGGATTTTGTACAGTACATTCTCTATTCTATTCACCTTATGTTCAGACGTGGGGGTGGGCCAAATTCTTCTGGGTCGTGTTAACACTTCCGGCAGTCACGGCGCAAAATACAAATTAACGTCATGAAGAAGAGAGTTGTTTTTGTAGCGGACAGTGCAGGGCGTAAAACAGCCTACTACTTTGAGCTCGGTACACAGCCAGCAAGCGGAGTATCCACTGTTAGCCAGGTCAGATAATGTTATCGTCGACAATGAGGAGCACTTTCTTGTAAAACATACCTGGACTCCAACAAAGAATGCTTCAGATGGTTTTCTCTCCTCCAACGCAGCGCAAGCCATTTACGTCTATAAGACCCGCAAACGTTAACGTAATTCCCTGGAATGCGAGAATTAACGAGCCAGTTACATGGCATTGCATTCTTAGACATTGCCGTTTGCTTTTATTTGGTATGTTACATACAATTGGCTAAATTATTAGTTAATTCAGAGTTAGATTATATTGGAGCAGCCAGCCATTTTTTTCCCCCTTTTTTTTTTTGCCGGAAGTCGTCACACGACCACACAACCAGGTCAAATGGGCGTGGCTACATAAGGTGAATTGGTATTGTACGATCCACTAACCATAGACAGTCTTCTTGCAAAGCTGGCAAACAAAGTGTAATCATAGTCCATCCTTTGTCAGCAATGGCATGTCTCCATTCACAGCTATTTTTCTACCTCTTTTTTGTTATCTCTCTCCTCTCCCTGCCCTAGTTTCTGACCTGTTTCTGTCTCTCTTCTCTAATAGTCTCATCCGTTCATCTTTAAACTGGAGCACTGTGGTGTGGGCGACACAACTCCATCAGTATCATAGGTGTTCCTGCACCCTCCAGCTCTGCTCTTTAACCCCACTCACAGTCACAAGTTAACGATGTTTTTAGTGAAGAAGACCCTTCCTCTAACAAATATCCTTCCTCCTCTCCTCTCCTCTCCTCTCCTCTCCTCTCCTCTCCTCTCCTCTCCTCTCCTCTCCTCTCCTCTCCTCTCCTCTCCTCTCCTCTTCTTTTCTCCTTTGCTTTTGTTCCCTTTCAATCCCTTCCCCTGCTAACCATATCTGGTCCCCTGGTCTCCCTCTGCCCCTGCCTGCAGGTGGTGAGTATGCTTATAGTACTAACGCTAGCTGTGATCCTCACTTACGTCTATGCCTGGGAGGGCTGTTTCTGATTGCTTTGTTTCTGTTTGGGGATGATTCAGGCCAATAGTATCCTAAAATTGGATATTGTATTGGAACATTTCCCAAACGATAGAATTCAACAGAGCCAGGTGAACTTATGTATGTATCTTGATTTGATTTTATGCCTTTTTCACTTACAGAAGGAATTTAGATCTCTCCAAAGAAGAGAAAAGACTCTGTTTTAATCATCTTAGTTCAATGACAGAAAAATAATGTTTAGTAAAAGTAACTTGATATTGGCTAATATTTAATCTACTTAATTTAGTGCTCACTCATTATCAGCAGTGGAAAAGTGGTATTGATCCATCCCTTACTGTGCAATGTTGTAAATTACACAAAACTAAACACTTTAAGCTAGGCCCCATGTCTCCTACTTGATAATCTCTCGAGACAGACTTTCGACTTGCATCGAAAATCTGTCGGCAGGCTCCGTCAAATGGGGTGCAACAGCGCTTGCACGCATGCTGCGCTTTACCCGATCAAAATGAAGTGAACGTGACCGGTGTGTTGTCAACACTTACCATTTTCAGCATATAGCAAGTTGCTACTTGCTACTAGCAACGAGATAGAGTTGTTATTGTTGTTTCATAGCGATGGACGGATTTGAGAGCGACACGCAGGCAGCGGAAAAGAAATCCATTAATGGGCAGAGCCGGTCGGTTGGAGCCAATGGCAGAGCTTGCAGGGAGCGGAAAGGGATTTTCTTCCGCTGCCGACCGCGCCTCTTGAGTTCCTGTTGCACCACATTGAAACAGAGCTGCCCCCAGAGGTTAGAGAAAAAAAATAGTTTATTTTTTTGTTTAACCGATAGGTTCCCAGATTGCCTACTTGATAATATGAGGCTTTAAATGAATAAGGAGTGCAGTGCCCTTCTGGCTTTGCATGGAAGTACAAGTGCATACTGCATAGTATAAGTACATTGTGAACTTTGAGTGGTTAATCAATTGGATTATGGCCATGAATTATATCACGATAACCTTTTTCTTGCCTTACAGTGGATGTAATGAATAATTGAAGTGTACATTTTGTTGGGAATGTTATATCCCATCCTGAGTATTTTAGTCTTGTGAATGCTACTTCTCCCTGAAAAGTGAACATTCCATAAAGGAAAAGTATAAATCTAGGCCCACGAACCAGGTCTGTCCTCCTATATTTTTTTGTAGTAGCAGTGGTGGGTCAAATCGTTTTGGTTCCACGGCTGTTCCTTTTTAGATTACATACAGGTTTCATTCAGGCATAAACAGGCATATATATAGTCATTCAAAAACCTACACATTAGATAATAATGTATTATTTTAATAAGCCCCGTAGGGGAATTCTCTTTCCTCTTGTCCCCCTCCTCAGGGAGGTCAGGTAGGATAGGGGCTGGTAGGGATCCAGTGTGTCTGCCGCCCCCAAACAGGCCCAGTGCTGAGGTTCTTTTAATATCACATGTTCTCTAGTGGTCCAAATGCTGAGGTTCTTTTAAAATCACATGTTCTCTAGTGGTCCACATGCTGAGGTTCTTTTAAAATCACATGTTCTCTAGTGGTCCACATGCTGAGGTTCTTTTAATATCACATGTTCTCTAGTGGTCCACATGCTGAGGTTCTTTTAATATCACATGTTCTCTAGTGGTCCACATGCTGAGGTTCTTTTAAAATCACATGTTCTCTAGTGGTCCACATGCTGAGGTTCTTTTAAAATCACATGTTCTCTAGTGGTCCACATGCTGAGGTTCTTTTAAAATCACATGTTCTCTAGTGGTCCACATGCTGAGGTTCTTTTAAAATCACATGTTCTCTAGTGGCGGGGAATGTATTGCTTTGGTGGCCTAGTGCTTCCTAATAACTACAGGGAAAAACAATAGCAAGGCGAAGTTGATTCTAGAACAGTGAGAACCCCCATCCCCCTGTTATGTAGCAGCATAACACTGCCATCCAGTGGATAATTAGGGAACTCCACTCAAGTTGGTGCAGATGAAGGTGGGCTTGAATAATATTGTTCTATATATGTGTTTTTGGAAACTTTTGGGATAGGCAGAATGAAAGAAAAGTACCCCAAGATCAACTTTTCAGGGAGATGACATTTCTGCTCAAATATTAATTTAATTTATTCATGTTCCTCTTTCTCTCTGTCCATTTCCATCTGTCTGTCTGTCGGTTTGTTTTCTTCTCCTCAGAACATTGGCAAGAAGATGTCCTGCCAACAGTTTATCAGTAATCTGGACAGCCTCAACAATGGCAAAGACTTCCCCAAAGACTTATTAAAGGTATAGAAGTCCTCCTGAGCAGCACAGCGACATATAAATAAAGCACCTACTGTCTGTCAGCTCGGAGGGGTTTTCCTTGCATTCCAACGCTGTAATCACATTAAAAATCCTCCAAAAACACGTCTATAATGTCAATCTGTCTCTTTTACCATCTTGCCTACACAGGTCTTGTATAACTCGATAAAGAACGAGAAGCTTGAGTGGGCAATGTGAGTATACATTTTGTACTTATCAAAAGGCAAACGTATTTAGAGTATGCAAGTTCTTCAGAAGTATGTCAACTTAAATGGAGCACTGTACGCCAAAATTACCAGACACAAAATCACTTTCTTCCCACAGCCTGGCCATCACTCTGATGAACACTTAAAGTGGCCACTTGAACACTTCGCTAAAACACTGGGACCACTTGACTTGTGATACTTTACCAGGGACAGAAATAGCCCTGTACTGCAAACTGTAGCACCTACCTCATGTATATGATTACCACCCTGTACTGCAAACTGTAGCACCTACCTCATGTATATGATTACCACCCTGTACTGCAAACTGTAGCACCTACCTCATGTATATGATTACCACCCCACACACGCTCACCAGCAGGCAGACACACACACACACACACACACACACACACACACAATATGAAATGTGTTTACTATGTTATAACTGTGCAATATCTGATTCAGTCTTGTTTACATTGAACAGTAACTAACTGAAAGGTGAAATATCTGGAAATATATATCTGTACAAGTTTTTGTTTACATTCCTGTGTGGCTTATTTAGACATATACTGTACATACATGCGCATTCCTTTGCTATTTATGTATTTAAAATAGACACTTTCACTTTATTATTCTACATAGTAGTTAATGTAAATGTTTAAATCTACCTCTGTCCTTGTCTGTCTTAACCTGTGCATACCTTTTTTTGTGAGTACATTGTGAGCAACGTAACCTTGAGTCAAATTCCTTGTATGTAATGTGTGTGTGTGTGTGTGTGTGTGTGTGTGTGTGTGTGTGTGCGTGTGTGTGTGTGCGCGTGTGTGTGTGTGCGCGTGTGTGTGTGTGTGTGTGTGTGTGTGTGTACGCGCGCGTGTGTGCAGTGAGGAAGAGGAGCTGAGGAAGAGCCTGTCGGAGCTTGTGGAGGAGCAGTGTGAGGGCGGGAGTAAGCGTGTTGCCAGGGTAACAGATGGCAATAACCCTTTCATCGCCATCCCCATCCTGCTCAACGCCGTCACCTACAAGCACGGAGTGCTGACGCGCAAGACCCACGCCGACATGGACGGCAAGCGCAGTGAGTCACACACAGAGACGCACTTTATTTAAGTTCCAATTCTCTCTCAAGCCCCAACCTTCGGTTCTGAAAAGTACCAAAAACTGCAGCTCATCGAAAGATCACTTGAGGCTGGCTTAAAGCTAAATTCCCCATTCACCCCCATATTAAAATGCCCGATTTTACAGCAGAAATAAACATGTTTACAGCCTGGTACAAAGAAAATTGTTTTGATCTCTCTAGGTAATTTAACCATCTATGACAACTGTACCAGGGGGGGATTTTTCTATAACTCACTCATTTATACAGTCTCTGACTGCAAAGAGAAGTCTGATTTGTATAGAAGTGAATGGAGAAATGACCCTACTTCTCACTTAATTCATGACCTGAGTCAGCACTTTCCTAATGAGTTTATGTCTCAATCGCTAGTTTACAGCATCATGTTCATTTTGTAAATTATAGCCCCATTTAGAGTAAAATAGACAATAAAGCAGACTATGTTTTGGGACATGATTGACAGATCGCATGTCCAGTGCTGTCTGGAAAAACAAACAAGATGGCGACAGAAATCAATGGGTGACGTCACGGTGGCTACGTCCATATTTTTATATAGTCTGTTCTCTCTGAATGTCAAAACATGTAAGAAAATATATTTTGATTTCTCTTTTTCTCTCTCTGTCTTGCTATGTTTCAATCTATTGCTCTCTCTCCCTCTCTCTCTGTCCATCTCGGCTGCCCTTTTCCATTTTTATCGCTCTGCTTCCTCCCTCTCCCTCTTTCTCCCTCGCTCTCTCCCTCTCTCTTCCTGTGTCTCTCACCCAGCCCCGCGGGGTCGGCGTGGTTGGAAGAAGTTCTATGCGGTTCTGAAGGGGATGATCTTGTATCTCCAGAAGGTACCGCATCTCACCCTCTGCTCCGTTGCCATAGAAACACATCCACCACCGCAGTGACAGCGGTGCCTGTTGCTGCTCTGCTGTGTGTGTGTGTGTGTGTGTGTGTGTGAGAGAGAGAGAGAGAAAGAAAGAGAGTGAGTGAGGTGGAGAGTGTTAGAGTAGAAAATGAGGCATAGCTGCTGTAGTGTGTTTGTCTTCCCCTGCTGGTGGGAAGGCCAAACTGACCAAATGTGAGGCTGTGGAGTCATCGAGCTAAGACTGCAAAATGAAATGAACGAGCTGTATCTTTGTCATCTTTTTATCTTGTCTTGGTTAGACTGGATAATGTTATATCGACAAGAGAGTAGCTACATTTAGGCTTATCGTTTAAAATTAAAAGTTTACTTTATTCATTGTTGTTTGCCTGTTCTTTTCTTCTCCTCTTCCAGGATGAGTACAAGCCAGACGCAGACGTGTCGGAGGTGGACCTGAAGAACGCTGTGAGGATCCACCACGCCTTAGCCACCCACGCCACTGACTACAGCAAGAGAGCCAATGTGATGAAGCTGAAAACCTCTGACTGGAGGGTCTTCTTGCTGCAGGCTCCGTGAGTCACCCAGACCATTTGAACCTGTCACCATCACTCTCTGAAAAACAACACCTTTTCTTTCTTTTTTAATCAATACGGTGTCGATTCTGGAATAACCCAGGGTTGAATGTGGTGAAACGTACGAATAAAATATACAGACAGAGAGACAGTATTTAAGCAATTATCACTCTCTCCCTTCACCCTTTCCCATCTCTCTCTGTCTGTCTCTATCTCTGACTGTCTGTTTCTCTCTCTCTCTCTCTCTCTCTCTCTCTCTCACTCTCTCTCTTTCTCTCGGCAGGAGTGAGGAGGAGATGATGTCTTGGATCTTCCGGATAAACCTGGTGGCGGCGCTGTTCTCCGCACCGGCCTTTCCTGCTGCCATCGGCTCTATGAAGAAGTTCTGTCGGCCCCTCCTGCCATCCTCGACCACCAGGCTCAACCAGGTACATACTGGCACACATACGCGCACCCATACACAAGGGCATTCATGACTACTGCATTTTAGTAGTCATCGACTACTCCCAAACAGTAGTCGACTAGTTGACAAGTCACAGGAGATATATCATATTTTTTTCACCCATTAAAAACGATAAATTCTCATCGAAAAGGTCTCAAAAACAAGGCAGGAAAGCCTTAACTAATGTAGGCAGGACCAACCTGGGGGTACTATATTTTAAGTAGGGATGCACGATATATCGGCAATCATATCGGTATCGGCCGATGTTAGTCATTTTTTAACATATCGGTCATATCGGTTGCAATGTTAATATCGGTTATCATTATCAGCCAAATTCTTCACATTGATATGAAATAATGCAGTAAATCTATGATGTATGGGCTTTTCCAAAGGCTTTGCAAATAAAGAAATGCATAACTTTTTCAAATTCAGTGTTAACATGTGTTTTTCAGTATGTACAAAATGTGATGATCATAAAAATTTGGTTTTATACAGATCATATCGACATCGGTAAATATCGGTTATCGGCCATAACAGCAATGTTAATATCGGTTATTGGCATCGGCCAAAATTTTCATATCGGTGCATCCCTAATTTTAAGCCTTAACTAATGTAGGCAGGACCAGCCTGGGGGTACTGTATGTCAAGCCTTAACTAATGTAGGCAGGACCAGCCTGGGGGTACTGTATGTGAAGCCTTGACTAATGTAGGCAGGACCAGCCTGGGGGTACTGTATGTCAAGCCTTAACTAATGTAGGCAGGACCAGCCTGGGGGTACTGTATGTCAAGCCTTAACTAATGTAGGCAGGACCAGCCTGGGGGTACTGTATGTGAAGCCTTGACTAATGTAGGCAGGACCAGCCTGGGGGTACTGTATGTCAAGCCTTAACTAATGTAGGCAGGACCAGCCTGGGGGTACTGTATGTCAAGCCTTAACTAATGTAGGCAGGACCAGCCTGGGGGTACTGTATGTCAAGCCTTAACTAATGTAGGCAGGACCAGCCTGGGGGTACTGTATGTGAAATGGCAGAGTAACTAATGTAGGCAGGACCAGCCTGGGGGTACTGTATGTGAAATGGCAGAGTAACTAATGTAGGCAGGACCAGCCTGGGGGTACTGTATGTGAAATGGCAGAGTAACTAATGTAGGCAGGACCAGCCTGGGGGTACTCTATGTGAAATGGCAGAGTAACTAATGTAGGCAGGACCAGCCTGTGGGTACTGTATGTGAAGCCTTAACTAATGTAGGCAGGACCAGCCTGGGGGTACTGTATGTCAAGCCTTAACTAATGTAGGCAGGACCAGCCTGGGGGTACTGTATGTGAAGCCTTGACTAATGTAGGCAGGACCAGCCTGGGGGTACTGTATGTCAGCTTAACTAATGTAGGCAGGACCAGCCTGGGGATACTGTATGTCAAGCCTTAACTAATGTAGGCAGGACCAGCCTGGGGGTACTGTATGTCAAGCCTTAACTAATGTAGGCAGGACCAGCCTGGGGGTACTGTATGTGAAATGGCAGAGTAACTAATGTAGGCAGGACCAGCCTGGGGGTACTGTATGTGAAATGGCAGAGTAACTAATGTAGGCAGGACCAGCCTGGGGGTACTGTATGTGAAATGGCAGAGTAACTAATGTAGGCAGGACCAGCCTGGGGGTACTCTATGTGAAATGGCAGAGTAACTAATGTAGGCAGGACCAGCCTGTGGGTACTGTATGTGAAGCCTTAACTAATGTAGGCAGGACCAGCCTGGGGGTACTGTATGTGAAATAGCAGAGTCCTTGATTGGTTCTGGTTGTTTATAATTAGTGGCTAAACCCCAGCAACTTGTCTGAGCTGGAGATAGCGACTGTTTGTCTGCAGTAACAACATAGATGGGATTCTTTCCTTCTCTAGATACCCTAAATTCTGTTTATTGAACATGGCATCATGGAGAAAATGATATTTCAAACAAATCTATGTTCAATTTATTTATTTATATTGTTTATTCCTAAAACCACAGATGAACAATTATTCGACTATGATGCACAGTGTCGACTAGTGGTTTTAATATTCGACTAGTCTGTGAAACCCCTAACGCACGCACACGCACGCACACACACACACACACACACACACACACACACACACAGACAGACACTACTACTAAGCTAATGCATTATCACAGGCTTACAGACACACACACACACACACACACACACACACACACACACGCATGTATGAGAATGCATACATACATAGAGTATCACAATACATAGACTGCAAAATAATCTAACATCAACCATAGTCTTCCATACAAAAATCATTCTCACACAGCCCAGGCAATTTTTCACATTCTATTTGTGTGTGCTTGCTTCTGATTGGCTGTTTGTGGTGGTCTTGCGTTGTTTCTCGGGGCTGTGATTGGTGCAGGAGGAGCAGCTGCTGAGTCACGAGAGCAAGCTGAAGCAGATGAGCCTGGAGGTGGAGGAGCACCGGAAGAACCCGCCCTCGCCCGACCCCAAGAGCCAGGAGTGGGAGGAGCACCGCCTCAAAGAGCACTACCTCACCTACGAGGTATGGGCCGTTTTCACAGAATTGTGTTGCTAGGGAACAGTTTGGAAACCTAGCTTATTTAATGTCAGCTATTGTATTAGCAAACACTGAAACAGGAAGTAAGCTAGGGGCAATTTAGAATTGTATTTTGTCAAGTTAAAACTCTCTATAGCCTTCTGTGGAGGGGCTTGTTTGTTTTTCTGATGGTTATTTATCTGTTATTTTATTTTTCACAAGTCTGACAGCAGCTGAGAGGTCAAGAAGCATGACAGATGGCAAATGTGCTGTTTTTATAAACTGTTTTCACAAAACAATTTTGTATTGTAATGTCAAAAACTTATAATAACAATCTGAGCCTGTCAGTAGCAAAAACCAAGACCTTTTAGTGGACCATTTGCCCGTCGGTCGGATTACATTGCAGTCCGTTTGGCGGCTGCCAGCTGACACGTTCTCGCTCAATACTGTACTGTACTCATTTAAAACATTGTTGTCCCCATTAGTCACTTAGGCCCAATCCCAATTCCTATCTTAACCCTCAATCTTAACCCTCAGTCTCAAAAATGCGCACTCCCGCGAAGTGCTAGTGCTGTCCCGATTCTCAGTGTGTTAAATTAAGGGTCGAGTTTGAGGGCTTTATGGCCCTCAGTTTTAAGATTTTCCAGGACCACCCTTGGCGGTGAGTGCGATCCGAGAATCCCTTGCGTGTCATCAGCTAGATCCATTCAGATGGAAGATGGCGGCAAAGGAGGAAAAAAGGAGCCCTACAAAGTTAAGTATTTCCTTGTTAATAGCGATGTAAAAATTACGATAACCATTGTATTAGCTTAGTTTAATGTCATTTTATGGATTTCCGTTTTGGAATCCTAACAACAATTGTTGTTGCTAACGAGTGGGGGCTAGAATGACCGTGCTTTCTGACGTGAGGGCTGGCTTGACTGCAGTGTTTAACTGCAGTCAAGCCAGCCCTCACATCGGAAAGCACGGTCATTCTAGCCCCCACTTGTTTTGTGGTGCGTAGCATTACACGTAGGCTGTATCTTGATAAAAAACAACTCAACAACGACATTACCACCGAGAATTATGGCATTTCGTAACAACGTTAACAATGTTATAATATAATAATAATAATATGGCTTGACCAGCACGGCTACTGACTATCGATAGTTAGCAACAACAAATGTGTTAGGCTCCAAAACGGAAATCCATAAAATGACATTTAAACTAAGATAATACAATGGTTATCGTAATTTCTACATCTATATTATCAAGGAAATATTTGTAGGGATGCTTTTTTCCTCTCCTTTTGAATTGACAGACTGGACGGAGCTTTGGCATACTGCTGCCCCCCACAGTCTGAAGACGTATCTGCCTTTAAGGGCTGTCCCATTTTAAAGTCGCAAGATAGCCCTTAACACTTAGTTTTGAGGGCTACTAAGATTGAGGGTTGAGCTTGAGGGTTAAGATTGAGGGTTAAGAAAAGAATTGGGATTGGGCCTTAGACACAAAAAGATGGGAAAATAAGGTCCATGTTGAAAAATACCGTTTGAAAAAAACTATAATAATACCGAGGCCTGATTCTGGATTATATTGGGTTATATCAATTATGAATTGTACATCACATTTTTCTATTATTGGTGGAGAAAATATGACGTTAGCTACTTTTAGTTTAGTTCAATAACTCAAAATGTTGGACCAATGTTGTTGTTCTTTTCTATAACATTTACAAATTTACCATTTGCCGCATCAGAATAAATGTAGGTCTATATTTTTTTAGCTGTCACAAACTGCCCTTCCATTTACCAGTACCTCAGTAAAAAAAGAAAAGAAAAAAAGATCCAACACAATCAAAGCTAGTAAGGTGACCAAACTACAGTTATTTCAGTTTATCCTATTTATTTATTTATTTATTGCTTGATGTTGTGTTGTTGATGTCTTGGTCTCCCTGAATAAAACATCCCCTCTTCCCCCTCCCCCTCTCCATGAGCAGAAGAGTCGGTATGAGACGTATATTGGCCTGCTGCATGCCAAGTTTCGCGCAGAGACGGATGACCTGGAGAAGATCGAGGCCAGCGTCATGGTGGGTGAGGGGGGCCGACCCGGCCGCGAGGGCCCCCTCCGCAAGACCCAGTCCCACCCGGCCATCAGCCAGGCCCACGGCGCCGGGCTCAATGGCAGGGCTCCCGGACGCACCGCCCCGGGACAGAGGAGCTGACCGCGCCCCGCAACACAACAGCCCTCCAAGTCAAACCTAGCTTGATCCTACAACATCTTCTCAATAGGTTTTTTTTTGGTTCGTCTTCGTATGTTTTGGCTCCTCCGTTCCTCCTGCACAGTAATATTGGTTGTACTTGAGAATGGGGGAGGGGGGCAGCTATAGGAGAAATAACCATTGCTATCCTCGCTAGAATTTGTCAACCCTCGTGATAAATCTGTGTCCCTGAGCAATAGATGAAGAAGCCACCCTCCGTCCCTGACAACTTGATCCTGCCAAACCTCAGTTCGTGGACCTTTTTTTTTACATTGCACATAAAATTTCTATTTATCACAATATCATCAGTATTATTTTTGATTGCAAGTAAGATTGATGCAATTGTCTTTTTTGTCTTTAGTTATGAGCAGATTGTGGACATTCTAGTGTTTTGGTTTCAGGCTAGAGGAGAACAAGAAGAGGGCAGTGTGATCACCAGCAGGTTTTATCCACCGACTGAAACATAAGAGACAGACAGACAGAGCTGTCTTGGCTCGTGTTCCCCGGATCTGATCTGCCTTCGGGGACACTGTCCTGGCCTTGTTCTTCAGTCGAGGTGTGGGGTGGTGACGGGTCCCGGGGGTGAAGGTGGTACTACTGTAGCATTTTGGCCTTTATCACTCACTCTCACACGCCTGAGTACGGACCCTTTGTGGGGCAGGGTGTGTGTGGATACAGCACATCTGTCCCTGCGTTACAAAAACTGGACTCTTGAACACTCACAACTATGAACTCAGACAAACTTCTAGAAGGTTGGAGTCCCTGCTATGTGTAGCCTATTTATTTATTTATTTAAATTTTAAAATGCTGAGCATGCATGCTCTTCTTCAGCAACGGCCCGCTTGACGCTCATACAGTTAAGACACATTCACACCTTGCAGCTGCGCCGTACAACCACAGTCTCACTGTGGGCCACTAAGCCGCTCCACCACAGCAACTGGAGGTGGAGTGCCTTACTCAAGGGCACCTCGACACGAGTTGACAGATTTTCCCAGCCGGTGCCGGGATTTGAACCAGCGAGCTTCTCATCACAAGCCTGCTTCTCTGATGTTCGGGCTGCCGCTGCCTCTAGTGCTGACATATATTTAATTATTCTGTGTTTGGTTTTCTTCCAACTGAAAGCTGAATTTGAGATGAGAATGATATGTGACTGAATGAAAGCACTGTGCCTGTTGGTAGAGTTCCCCCTTGCTGCTGTTTTAGCATCATGTCAGACAACACAGACTGGTACTGGACGTGATCGATACGGAAGATACGGTTGGACGTTAGGTTTCAAGATCAAAATGAAGGACAACAGGAAAGTGTGGGTGGGAGGCGTATGACTGGATCGGCTGGTGTGTGCTGTGATGAAGTGTGTGCGTATGTGTGTGTGTGCATCCGCATGCGATTTAAGTGCTCGCAGTTGAGATATTGACGCTGTAGGTAACAGGAATAAGTCAATAAAGCAGGGTCATGTTTTGTATTAAGAATTCAAAAGTGCTATTTAGCATGTTGGGTGAGGAACAATCCCATAGCCTTCTGTTGAATAAGACTGCCGTCATAATCAGGCCCAGGTTTCTCAAAAGCATCTCGGCACAAAGACAGTCCTATTGACTATGGAGGCACCAATAACACTTTTCAACTGATACCGGTTCCAAGAAAAGAGAAAATAAATTCACTTTGCTTTCCGATTCAGAATCAGAAAGCACAGTGATTTCTGACATGTTTCATGGGCCTCTTGGTACCAGATGTCAATACTGGGTAAATTCTCTAATCTAGTACCTTATTAAGCCGTGTAGCAGTAGTTTACCAGTAATGGTGTATCTCTACTATTGGCATCATTCAAACCAGTGGAGATAATGTGAAGATAACCAATGTGTTTTTGGGAAAGCAGAGCCAAGTCTAGCAGAGTGGCTGGTTGGAGAGCGTAGCAGCTAAGTGCTCCAGCTAAGCATGTGAAATCAATGGAGAGTGTTTGGATAGTGAAATGGAAGAGAGCAACAGCAGCAGAGTAGGCGTCAACACGTCCTCCACGTGTGCTGGGAGGATGGATGGCCTTGAATTCCAAGAAGAACAGACTGCTTTGGTTTTCCAAGTAGGAGACCGTTTGCTGAACGAGAGGACGAGGCAAACAAAAACGGACTTCCGACTCGCTTCTGTTCCGTCTTTCCAAGTAAAGCAACGTGTTGAGCCTGTTTTTCACAGGATTGGGGCGCTTGTGTTGAGTTGTGTGAGGATGAGGTGGGAGGGGCTTGTGTTGAGTTGTGGGAGGAGGAGGTGGGAGGGGCTTGTGTTGAGTTGTGGGAGGGGCACCGGTACTGCTGTTTGTGAGCACCTTAATTGATCCCCACCCACCCAAACACACATTTCCTCCACCCGACTAATCATTTTGACACAACTGTAGCTCAGTGAGCTCGTGCCCCCTCACTCACAGAAGCATGTGTGCCTGTGGACACAAGCGGAGCTGTGGATATCTAGGTTATGAATAGTCTTAATAATATCTTGGGCTCTGGACACGGCACCGCTGCTGCTTCCCATATCACGCGTTCTGAGATCCTTACGGACTGGGCTGCAAATCTGGAATCACAGCTGGAAGCCCGGAAGCGGATCCGTGTACAAAATCCTAGAATGAGCTGAATTTTCAGAGAGGAACTTCCATTTTATTAAGCTGTATTGTTAGGATATATTACTGCTTTCTTACTGGGAGATCTCCCCTTATAGTCACTTTGGCTGTTGTGCTAACCATTGTTTCCCAAT
Organism: Poromitra crassiceps; assembly: GCF_964638095.1. NCBI lineage: Eukaryota > Metazoa > Chordata > Actinopteri > Beryciformes > Melamphaidae > Poromitra > Poromitra crassiceps. Next base: position 20,239,237 of record NC_139634.1, read on the forward strand.
GTTCTAGGGTAGGCCTGTGCTATATTATAGGATTGTGAGAAGAAGAAAAAAAAACATATTTGTTGATTGTTTTGTTTTATTTAAAGAACAAATTACAACTTCGGCACTTTGATGTCAGCATTGGATCTGGATTTTTGTTTTGTTTGTATATCTGAACTGTTTTTTGACAGGATGCTCATACTATGTAAAGGACATATTTACTGAATATTTAGTCTGTGCTTCATAAAGTAAGCTTTTATACAGATTATTGTGGTTGTGATTTGTTTAGACTACTGCACACACAAAATGATGGGTCATTTTGCTGGTTTGGATGTCCTTGAGATTATGTGGGAATATGCTTTGTGCACAATTTTGATTTTTTTTGGGGGGTCCCAAATCCAAACAAATCTGGAACGTTCCATTTAGAAGTACCACAGGACTATTTTAAAAGTATTAAAGCATATCACCTTGTCTGAGGGAGGATTCAGCCTCTGGATTATCACGTTTAGGCTGTGTAAAAAAAAAAATAGATATATACAGTATATACATATATTTATATATATATATGGCATTTATTTTCCACAGCATGCAGTCGAGGAAAGATAGCAAATAGCCACATAAAGTATGTAACTGCTAGTATAAGTGAATTAACTAGATAAAACTCTCCAGAAAGCTAAACTGTAAGACTGTGAGTTGGCACGACATCACACACTAATCTATGTAAGGGTTAATGCATGACGAGGTGTCCATTATCACTTTTTAAGGGACGTGGTACTGCTTTGCAGAATTGATTGAGCTGTTGACAGCAAGCTGTGGAAGGAGCAAGTTAGATTGAGGAACATGGGGACACATGGTCCAAAAGGTTCCAAGAAACATCCAACACTGCTAGGAAATATGCCCTAACTAACACATGCATTACATTGACTTCAAAGTTTGTTATTATTTGCACCATGACACACTAAGGAAGCTGTAAAGACACACTGATATTTGTATGAATCAGCAGAATCATTGTATTCAAAACCTTTGGAAAACTTGGGAAATGCATAGAGCTGCTAACAGTAAAAATAAAACCCATTCTCTTTCTTACTCCTATCAACTGGGTTAAGCACAGAACAGCAGTTGATAAACCAAAGAGATCCTATGTCCCCTTTCTCCATTGCAGTGAATTTGCAGTTCAACCAACCACCTGTTGAAGATCGAGATGCTGAGTATACACAGAGCTGGACTCAACACCTTCAAGACTCACGTAATGGCAATGAACACCAACATAACTAGACAGATCACTATTAATCATAACATTTTTATGCAATTCCTTTCCATTGAATGGAGGACTCATAGTAGAATTGGTGCACTAGCCACTGGGTAGGACTTTGTAGTTAGGAGGAGGCCTATGGCACGTGAAAGTATGACCCCACACACAGAGACTGCATTCTTACAGTATTATAGTTATGATTCTGGTACCCGTTGGAGCATACAATCTCTGGCCATTTAGTCAGGTCTACTTCCCTGGCTGATTCCAACTCCGCTCAGGTGTGCTCTTCCACTCAGGGTCTTCTATCAGTAGCTAACAAATGGAGCTCTCCATTGTGCTGAACCTGTGTTGACTCATTTTGGCCACTAATTTGCCATTTTAGTCGGCCCTAATTATTATTATAATTATTATTAAATTATTAAAATCCAGCTCTGTTAGGTCACCCGCAGGGGTGCTCTCTACTCTTCCTGAAAGATTCAGCATGATCGCACGTAAAATGCCATAGCTGTGACCGAACACAATTTCTGCTCACTCACACACACACACACACACACACACACACACACACACACACACACACACACACTCACTCACTCACTCACTCACTCACTCACTCACAGATACTTTGCATTCTAGGATTATATGATGAGTAGAGACTAGTGACAAAATAGAACTTTTTGACAGCAACCATTTTGACATGTCATAACGGGGTAAACACAGGTGCAACTAATAACATTAATACAAGATAAAAAAAAGAGGTAGCTGTCCAGTGTGGTTGCAGGAAGTTCCCCAGGTGTTGAAAGCAGCAGAAGAAGACATCCGAGGCACTCTGAATTATATTAAAAATCCTTTATTCTACAGGGATACCAACGCATTTCGACTCAAAGAGTCTTCATCAGGGTAATGGATGGATCCATTACCCTGATGGGAAGGCTCATGGGAAGTCTGCATTTACCCAGTATGCTTCTGCTAGCTGGAACAAATTGCCTGAAGACCTCAGATCTGCCCCAACCTTACTTACTTTTAAAAATAGACTAAAGACTTTTATGTTTACCGTCGCTTTTAACTGCTGACAGCTACTATGCAAACCCAATGAGTCCTCTATACGTTTTTAGCTCTTTTTGCAACTGCTGCACCTGTTGCTTAATGCACTTTTTATACTCTTTTTTTAAGTTTTGTTGTGATCCTTTTAAATGTCCATTTTATTCTCTTCTTTTCTTTTCCTGTCAAGCATTTTATGTGAAGCACTTTGAATTGCCTCTGTGTATGAAATGTGCTATACAAATAAACTTGACTTGACTTGACTTGATGAAGACTCTTTGAGTCGAAACGCGTTGGTATCCCTGTAGAATAAAGGATTTCTAATATAATTCAGAGTGCCTCGGATGTCTTCTTCTGCTGCTTTCAACACCTGGGGAACTTCCTGCAACCACACTGGACAGCTACCTCTTTTTTTATCTTGTATCTATATATGCCCCATCCTGGAAGAGCACCTGATTTTTACTCTGCTAACCTATAGTGATGTCTTCTTGACCCAATGCAGCACTCCCAATTGTATCTTCATAACATTAATGATGGTTCCATTCCATGCAGGTGTTCCAGTGCCATTCCAATGAGCCAGCATGCACAATAGCCATCATTCATGTATTACACCTGTGTTTACCTGCTATGACATGTCAAAATGGCTGCTGTGAAAAGGTATATTGTGTCATCGTTCTTGAAAAACGTTAGGAAAACAAAGATGTTGTTTCAGGAGACAATGAAACGATTACCCAGCTGATTGTGTTCCAGGTATTAGTCAGGTGTTTCAAGGGAAAAAGATCTTACTAGAAAATTGGTTTTGAACACTGAAATCCAAAAGCTTCAACACATGAACACTGCTTATTTGTGACTTGGCAAGTGGCTGCGTCATCGTTGGACCCATAATCACAAGAACTAAGTCATCAGTATGGCTTTGGAGAGAGAGGTTACCAACATATGATGATATATTATTATTATTATTATTAATATTATTATTATTATATGAGTTATAGACACAAAGATCATAACTTTCCCTTACAGAAAAAACACATGTTACATGTGTCCACATGAGTTTCACATGTGTCACATGTGTCCACATGTGAAACGTGAAAACATGTTAAATTTCACATATGAAAACATGTGGAACACATGTGCTTTGCCCATGGCAAGCATGTGGTTTTTGGAACATTTTCACGTGTGGGAAAACATGGTATCACATGTTATAACACATGAAAAATATTTTGCCACATGTTGCATAGCAACATGTTTTCCACATGTGGAAAACAACATTTACATGGGTTTCACATGTAATCACATACATGTAGGTTTGACGTGTTATCACATGGGAATTTACATGCATGGGTTTCACACATTTCATATGTGAAAATGTTCCAAAACCACATGCTTCCCATGAGCAAAGCACATGTTGCACATGTGTTCCACATGTGAAACATGAAATTTAACATGTTTCATGAAATTTAATATGTGAAAAATCACGTGTTTTTTCTGTAAGGGTTACCACTTGGTTACCACAATAAAGCATATTATGCTAGCTAGCTATCGGAGTTATCAGCACAGTTTAGACTTTGACCAGACACTCTTGGTTGAAAATGTGTTCATTATGTATTTTTGTGCAGCTACCAGCTAAAGAAATACTCTGCTTAGTTTTAACATGGGGGTTAAACTTATTTGGCACTAGTGACTGCCATGAAACCCAGAATACTTATAAGCAATAAGATCAGATGCAACTGGACAAGATTGTACCGTTAAGATTTTTACTTCCACGTCATTTGAATTAGGTCATGAAAATAGACTGAAAACTGACATTCAACATGTTATTCTATTATTCTATGTAATTTCGCCAAATAGCATTTTTATTGATAGAAGATAATAATAATAAAAGGAACCTTATAGCGCTTTTCAAAAATTCAAAGAGTGTGGGATACCATTAAGGAGAGACACTGTAGTTCCTGTTTGGGAGACGGAGAGTCTGAGACGGGATCTACTTTTATTTTAAAATACTAATTTTAGTGTAACCCAAGAGTAGCCTAGTATGCAAAATGAGGACAGACCCAGGATGCTTTGTTGTCTTAAAGTGGGATCTGTTGTTGAATCTGTTCATGAAAATGTTAATTTTCAGTCTATTTTCATGGCTTCATTCAAATGAATGGGAACTGAATGTTACTAACTGGTCCAGCTGCATCTGATGTTGCTGGTGATTAGTTTATATTCTGGTTTTCATGGTGGTCAAGTGCCAAATGTGTATAGTAATGTATACATCCTCTTTAGCATCCAAATGACCACTGCTTACACCTGATAGGCCTAACTCTCTTAGGAGCCCATTAACAAAACCAAGAGATGACGTCCATTCACTTCTATTAAATTCTTCATGCAGCATCTTTCATTTGTCCTCATGGTAACTGGGTTGGCTTAAGACAGCAGAAATAACTCAATGACTCAAAGGAGACGGCACAATCCAGAAAGGTGGGGTGCTCAAGTCAAAACTCCTCATTATATACTGACCCAGATCTCTTGGATACAGTAAACTATCTCCTATAGATTTTAATGACTTCCAAGTTATAACACCACTGTGCTGCCACTGTATAACCAAGGTAACCAATTCCAACCAATTCAGATCAGCCAGTCTGGCATCAGAGACCTCACACTAGTATAAACTCTATCCAACCTCAACACTGTTTAAAGGGACAGTTCACCCTAAAACCCCAAATATTTTTTTATTTTATCCCCCCCCCCCCCCCTCTTACCTGTAGTGCTATTTATCCTTCTAGGTCGTTTTGGTGTGAGTTGCCGAGTTTTGGAGATATCGGTCGCCCTCCCCCTTTGTCACTTCTCTGTATACAGGAGAAAGAGGGGAACATGCTTTTTAGGAAGCAGGAAACAAGAAAACCAGCTGGACCTGACTCCGTATCGCCCACTGCGCTGAAGCACTCTGCTGACCAGCTGGCTCAGTGTTCACTGACATTTTCAACACCTCACTGGAGACCTGCCATGTACCAGCCTGCTTCAAAACATCAACCATAATCCCCCTCCCAAAAAAGGCAAGGCCCTGACCTCTGTGGTCATGAAGTCCTTCGAGCGCCTTGTCTTGTCCTACCTTAAATCCATCACAGAACCGCTCCTGGACCCCCTGCAGTTCGCTTACAACTGCTGCCAACAGGTCTGTAGACGATGCCATAGACATGGCCCTCCACTACATCCTCACACACCTGTACACTGCAGGAACGTATGCCAGGATCCTGTTTCTGGACTTTAGCTCGGCCTTGGACACGATCTCAGCCCTGCTACAGGAGAAGCTCTCCCTGCTGGATGTGCCCGACTCCATCTGCAGATGGGCCACAGACTTCCTGACTGACAGGAAGCAGCATGTGAGGCTTGGAAAGTACATCAACGACCCAGGGCGGTATCCTCTCTCCATACTTCTTCTCTGTGTACACCAACCTCTGCACCTCCAGTCACCAGTCCATCAAGCTCCTGAAGTTCGTGGATGACACCACCCTCATAGTGCTCATCTCAGACAGAGACGAGTCTGAATACAGGCAGGAGGTCGACCATCTGGTGACTTGGTGCAGTCAAAACAACCTGGTGGTAAATGCTCAAAAGACAGTGGAGATGATTGTGGATTACAGAAGGAACACAGTCCCACCCTCCCCCATCACCCTGGGTGACTCCCCATTCAACACTGTGGAGTCCTTCCGCTTCCTGGGAATCATCACCAGCCAGGACCTGAAATGGGAGCTGAACATCAGAGCTCTCACCAAGAAGGCACAACAGAGGATGTACGTTGTACAGCAGCAGAAGAAATTCAAAGTGCCAAAGGTGACGATGGTGCACTTCTACACCTCCATCGTTGAGTCAATCCTTACCTCCTCCATCACCGTCTGGTACAGTACACTGCTGCCACTCTCAAGGACATCAACAGACTGTAGCACATCATCCGTTGTGCTGTAAAGGTGATCAGATGCCTTCAGAACCTGCACACCACCAGGACACTGAAGCGGTCTGGTAAAATCATGGCCAACCCCTCCCATCCCGGACACAACTCTTTGAAATACTCCCCCTCTGCAAGAGACTGAGGTCTGTCAAGACCAAAACCTCTCGCCACAAGAACAGCTTCTTCCCAACTGCCATCGGCCTCATCAACAAGGCCCGAAAGCCCCCCTGCCCCCCACTACCCACTGAACACAGTTTAATCCCCCCCCCTTCCCCCCCCATCATATGTCACTACTCTTGTTAACTACATCGTGCACCGCTTGGACTGTAAATTCCTATTTAATGCCTATTTAACTTGGACTGTAAATTCCTATTTAATGCCTACTTAACATTCCTCCTATCTGTGTATATATTGGACTGCACTTGCAATGTTGCGATTTTATCTTTTAGATATTTTCTTTTGATCTCTGAATATTGATATTTACAAAATGTGGCAATAAAAGTGATTCTGATCCTGATTCTGAGATGTCTGCCTTCTTTCGAATATAATGGAACTGAATGGCACTCGGCTTGAAAGTGCCAGAAGAAAAACTACATTTGAAAAACTCATCAGCAATGTCTTGTCATGACCTGGTCACATTTTGGGGTGAAATGTCCCTTTAAGTCAATCTATACAAATCATGTTTTTCTTATTCACCTTATGTTCCAAACACAGGGGTCAGCCAGTTACTTCCTATTGTGTTTACACTTCCTGTGACAGTACAGTACTAGTGACCAGGTAAAACAGATGGTGTTTTGAACAGGAAGTCATAACACAACTGGGTCAAGTGGGCAGGGCTACATAAGGTGAATAGAGCAGTATCTTATTAATAAGAGGAAGTAAAAGTTGTATTATTGTGAAGATTTAATTAATTGCTTAAACTTGGTCTTGGCAAATTTGAGAGGCTCCATCAAGTATCATTCATTACCTCCCTAATATGGCTGTGGGTCCATGTTAGTGAGGAAGCATCCAGCCTGATTGTTATTCTTTATTCAATAACACTTCCAAGTACAGCTTTTTTTGGGGGGGGGGGGGGGGGGGGGGGGCGTTAACACTTCAGAAGCCTTAAATGATTACTAGGGATGCACCATATCATCGGCCGAGAAAGGCTTTACAAAGACATATCCACATCGGCCCAAAACAAACATTTCTGCCGATATGACAGATACGATAAAATTATGCTTTAATTATGCCCAAATGCTCGATGCTTGACTGAATGAATCTTACAGTTTTGTTTGAGAGAAAATGTTACATAAATAAATAAAAATATGGCATGTTTTACTTAACCTAAGTTGAATTAGCTACAGTAGTTTTCTTATTTTGCCCAGTGGAAGTGTACATTTTGAAAAGC
>NC_139634.1:20247029-20254529 GCF_964638095.1 Poromitra crassiceps
CACCCGTTCAAGACGGGAGGGACACAGACAAAGCACCTACAGATGTAGCCAACATAGCACTCCCACTGGGAGTCACATGCAACAAGTACCTAACTGCTGCACTTTGGAATCGGCTCTACAAATCGTGTTCTCCCTCTCAGTCTTTTCAGCAGCTGAAATGTGCTGGAATGGTCCGGTCGCTACAATATTACATTCTACTTTACAACATGAAAAGCAAGAAGGAGAAAAAAGAGACACTGCAGTAATAAGGGACAACAGACAGGATAGGTCCGTGATGAGGGACTCCTATGATGGCTACCTCTGTACGGTGTGCACTGCTTAGCAAATCCAAACATCTCTCGTCAACGCAAACAGCAACAAAAAAAACAAAAACACCTGCCTACCATTTTGCCTTTGAGTCCCAGACATGGGTCGCCGTGTAATGTGGGTGCAACATGGCTGCAAGGTCACTCCAGGTTAAACTGGGAAATTGGGCGAGTTCTCCTAAACGGAGAAGTGGGATCTAATCACTGTATGTAATCACATCAGTATCTAATCACTGTACTTTGTAAGGATTTTCAAATGAAATCACAAGTGCCCCCCTCCCCCTCCTCCATAACGTCAATAGAGCCGTGACCCCAGACTAGGAAAGAAAGAGCCATGTTTCACCATGGCGAATCATTCCATGCCAAAACACACAAGCCACCCAGTAGCACCTTGTAACCAGGCGTCTTTTCATCTCCTAAAAAAAGAAAATGTGCGTCTCACAGAGTGAGGCCTTCACAAAGTGAACTCTATGAGCAGGTGCAGGCTCTGAGCAGGTTCAGGCTCTGAGCAGGTTCAGGCTCTCCATATACATTTGGCCATTAGAGAAAGGAGAGAAAAGAGAGAGAAGGAAGTGTTGTATTTCCAGTCTTCATGTAGCAGAGGCCTGCTGGAGGCCTCGATTCAATCAAGCTAAAGCCAGAACACTTTTGGGAATAAGTGCTGTGTCACAACAGAAAGTACCAGCTCACTATGACCCGACATGTGCTGTGCTGGGCACATACTGGAGTCATAGGTGCTTTTGAAGTTTTGTGTCATGGAAATGGCCGTTTGACAATCCACGGGGCAGTGTAAGGAAACGCCGATCTCTGCAGGAGGAGAAAGTGCTTTCCTGTTACTAAAACAGTACTGGATACTGGATCTAACAGCTATGGCTAGTAGGCTCTGGTAGGCTGCTGTCTGTCGGAAAGCCCTACTGTGCAGTGCCAGGCTTCATCAGGCCTTTCACTAACACTCCGAGACAAACCTGGGCCAAAAACGTCCTGCCTGGGACAGATGGGAGTTTTTTTTAGGAACATTTTACTTGGCTCGATTGCCGCAGGCAAGACCAATTGAGCGCCGAGCGAGCAAAGACTCCGATAGGACAGTGCCCAGGTGTGCTGTGGGGAGCTCTGCTTTAGCCTAGCCTCGGCTCTGCCACATGCCTGACAGGCCCAGACTGCAGCTCCACTTAACTGTCCCTATCCAGCTGAGGCCTTATTTAAAGCTGCAATCCACGGACTGTCTTTCCCGTCACGCCAGCTAGGTGGCACAGCTTCCCTGGCAAGGCCTGGAACTGGGTTTGGTGGCATGAGCTCATCTAGGCCGACCTGCCTTTAAATAAAGCTGATCGCTGAACTCACCGCTTGGGCCTTATTGATTGTTAACTAACGCTTCGGTGAAAGCCTTGAGGTCGGTGGGGTCAAAAAATACGGAATGGGCGATGTGTCTAAGTGTGTGGGACAACTCACCCTGGTATTCGGGTCAGCTTTCGCTCAGCAGAGAATGAACCGGGGGCCGGTTTTGATGCTTTGGGGGGAAGGATTGTGATCCTCGCTGTAAAAAACAACAAACTCCTCTGTCCTTTATGATTCGGCGTGGCCGATCCCTAACACCGGGCTCTGCTGAAACCGCAGGAGGCGTGCTTTAGCGCCTGGAACACACAAGTCAAATCGTAGCTGTCGGGTTCACCTGTTCTGCCGCCGCCGCCCCCCCCCCCCCCCCCCCCCCCCCCCCCCCCCCCCCCCCCCCCCCCCCCCCCCCCCCCCCACCCTGCCAATCGCAGGCGAGAGAGGCGCGACACAACAGGCTCCCGGCACACCATTTTCTGCCTTCAAATGACAGCAGGCCTTGTGCGGTTTCCAGACACTATTCAAAATACTTTAGGGGCCTCCCAAGCACTCAGATAGCAACAAGAGGCCTCGACAGGGGGAGACGCTGTTATGTGTGTGTGTGTGTGTGTGTGTGTGTGTGTGTGTGTGTGTGTGTGTGTGTGCGTGGAGAGAGGAGCGAGGAGAGGAAGGGGTTTGGGGCAACTCCGTAGGGGGGGACGTAAAAACACCCGAGCTAGTCTACGCGCACTGAGACACGGACAAGGCGGCCTACTGGTTTACATAACAGTGACAGGAAAATACCTCACTACTAGTCGGACATTTTTTTTTTTTTTTAACACTTAAGAGCAAGTGCTTCAGAAGAAAGACTTCACATTTCGGTATATTATAATGCAGATTTATCAACCTCGTCGTCATGCTTTCAAATATCTATTGATCACATAGCCTGTACATTTTTATCGTCTTGTTAATAGTCTATACACGTGATACAGTGCCGTGGTTGGCACGGTACACAATATTGCACACTAGAGTATCAAACGTCCTACACTAGTCAGTAGCTCCCTCTCTGCCTGGGAGGGGGAAAGCCTGACACATTTTTTGGGACAACATAACGTGGTGGAAAGAAGTTTTCGAAGAGGAAAAAAAAGATAATTAGCATCAGAATAACAATAATGCAAAAGTGACATATTCTGAGCGCGCGAGCCCCCCGGGACCGATCAAGGGGCTGTAGCACCATAAAGAGATCGATACCGCCTGGGAGTTTTTATTAACATCGTGGCGCATACGGCGTTGTGCAGAGCCACCCGTAAAAAAAAAAATCCAGATGATTCTCCGTGCGCTGACGACTACATCCTGGGCCCGTTCTTCTCCTCAGCTCACCTTATTTTTCCTTTTCTGGGGGAGACACATCTCTCCGCTCTGTGGGAAGCCTCCCAGCCAGGGGTACTGCTAGGAATTCTGGGCTTCGAGGTTAAGGTGCGACACAGGGGTGGGGGCCTCCACTCCGAACCCCCCGAACACTCCCCCCCCAGCTCCCAGCAGCCCTTTGGGCTCACTTTTCGGTGTTGTCACCGCACGTCCCTGAAGGGGGCGCGCAGCTCCCGCGGCGGCCCTGGCGAGTATATGTCTGTGCCCTACGTAACAGCACTCGTAAATGAAAAGGTAACAGCGGTCGAGGTCACAGACCAATCCGCGTGAGTAACACACGTAAACGAGTGGAGTGTATAAGGCACCGGGTCGTAATGACGTCAGAGAGGATGCGTCGTCTCGCCTCGCGCACTGCGCCGACGCGTCCGGGTTTGATTTTCTTTTGATATTCCTTCTTTTTTTGTAGGGTTTTCTTTTTAACCCGTGCCTCGCTTCGCTCCCACAAAGTGGACCTCGTTCCTTTTGCATCCCCCAACCCACCCCCACCCCACCCCCCCCCCCCCCAGAGGAAAACAAAACAAAACAAGAAAATAACAAAGAAAAAACTTCACCCACAGAAAACGTGGGAATCTTAAAAAGGATTTTTTTTCTTACAGCTGATTCACAAAATCATAATTAGTACATCTAAGTTAGCACTTTTTTCATTTAAGTTTATATGGACATGGTGCAAGAGAGGGTTGATATTCAATATAATAGCGTAGAGATACATTATCCCGTTTGTTTGAGGCGCACAAAATAGGCTATTTTTGAGTTCTAACCTTTCCATAATGGCATGAGAGAAATGCTTTCATTAGCCTACGACGTTTTAGGTCAAATTAAAGACTATAGCCTACTTTGCCAAACTTCTTTTCAAAACGAGCCTATACGCATGCTGACAGGTGTTTACAGGCCTGTTCTGCGTTCTGCGAGTCATACACTTTGAGAGCGCTTTCATATTTATTCTGCGTACCTTTATAATAAACTATACATCTGGAATCAGATTTTGGTTTCATAAAGTCCATAATATATTCTCTTTGTGCTGATGTCAAATATTCGTTCTACATGAAGACCGTTCATTTTACATAATAGACCTCTGGTTTCGTTTTTGATTAAATCTTAGTAGCCTATATTACCAGTTTGAAAACATTTAAACATTTTTTTTCGAAATAGCTTTGATGTGTGCAAAATCTGTCATTTGATAGAGATATAAACACTCTGTTCATTGTCATTTAAATCAAGTAGGAAACAGTTCATATCTTACAGTTCAGTTCTTGATAGCAGCGGCTTACTGTTAACATGGTTGGTAAGTGGGGTGACATCCAGTAAAATGAGCGAGGAGACAGCAGAGGTGCTGCCAGCCATGTCTGTGGAGGTTGTGTGTGGGGGTGACTCCCTTGGAAATTCTCTCTTTCTATTTTTACAGTTAAAAGTCTGATGTTTCTCTCGAAGTTCAGTCTTGTCTTTGTTATTATGTCATCTCCAGCTCTCCACAATCCGCGTCAATCGTCGTCTGGGTCGTCGCCTTGGCCGTGTGGGCCCTCAGGTAGCAGTTCGGAGGCCCGCTTCTCTCTACTCCTCTCCTGGATCTTCCTCATCTCGTCCGCGTATTTACAGAAGGTGTTGCCGAATTTGGACCAGACTTTGCACGGCACCGTGATGGAGTTTCGGTAGGTGGGCTTCACCTCGCTCACCCGCATGAACACGCCGTACTTGTTGGAGCCGACGTCGAAGAAGAAGCGCTTGTTGTCGACCGTCAGCGAGGTGCCCTCCGGGAGCTCCGCGGGCTCCTCGTCCACACCGTAGTCATCGATGAGTTTGGCGAGCGCGTCGCGGAACTCGATCAGCCCCTGCGCCGGCAAAGCGATGGTCTGGCCTTGCGCGCTTCCCAAGCCGGGCCCCCGATTAACGGTCTGCCGGATCCTGAGGAACCGCCCCCTCTGGTTCTCTTTCAGATCCATGTAATATTTCCGATTCTCCCGCACCAGGAACTCGCTCTTGAGCGCCCGCCGGGGCTCGTCCTGCACCATGTCCGGGTTGCTGGGGCCCAGCTGGGCGTAATGTTCGATAAAGTCCCCGAGGTAGTCGCGGAACTCCACGGCCACCGACATGGATAGAGTGAGGCGGCTCTTGTTTCCCCCAGCGCCGACCTCGGCTATCTTTAGGAAGCGGCCTTTAGCATTCTGCTTCACGTCAAGGTAGAAGCGCTTGTTCTGGATGTCGACGCGCTTGGAGGCGAGCTCCTCGGTGTCGTGTTGCAGCCGGGACCCAGCGGCGCCCATCGCGCCCGGGGGCAGCGAGCCGGGGCCTGCTGTGGGCCCTCCGTGGTCACTGCCACTGTCTCTGTCCGCCATGATGCTGCCTGGCTCCCTGATTTACCTTCCAGCGTCTCCCTCTGTCTGCCTAGCTGCTGCAACCTCGACTGCCCGTCAAAACCACTCCACAGCCGCTCTATCGCGAGAGGAGCCGAGCGAGAGAGAGAGGAGGTGGGGAGGGGAGGAAAGGGAAAAATGAAAGTACTGTAGTTTGTGTTACTGTAGTCCTCTGCAGCCAGGCTATGTTCAAGACGCTCCAAATGTTTTTGCAACGTTTCACAGAATGTCTACCTCAGCCTTCTGTGTAGACATATAGCCTATATATTGCAAATGAAAGTTTACCCCCACCCATGTGAGCCCAAAGCACTGCAGTACTAAAATCAGCACCGACAGACAGGCAGGCAGGCAGACAGACAGACAGACAGACAGACAGACAGACAGAAGGACGATAGTCTAGGCCTACATAAAGATAAAAAGAAAGCTGAAATGAAGTGATTATGTTTTTGAAGATCACAGCTGTACGTATATGAAAAGCAACGAATAAGAGAAGCAGATGTCATTGATGGAAAAGTAGCTAAATGGTATTTATTTGGGTGTTTCAGCACTATGGACAGCGAACATGGACAGTGGCGAGAGAGAGAGAGCAGGGTGAAAAGCAGATTTGTGAATGAGCAGATGATAGGCTACAGTAGTTGTGTGGGTGTCTGAGGGAGGGGTGATACAATGTGAAGCCTCATGAATCATTACCTTGTGATCGGACTTGGCTACGTTTCACTATTTCTCAATGGGGAACTATCGACGGCCTTGAAGGCATTCCAGGACCATCGACAGAAAGCAGCAAAACTGTCGGAGGAAAACCTCATATGTCTAAAACTTTTCAGAGATAAAGAAAAAGCCTCTTATTTTCACATAAATTAGTATACATTTTGGGAGCTAGGCTATTTAAATGGGTGATAAATAGGACCATGAACCTTTCACAGTATATAGAATGTAAAATAGGGTTATGGGTTATATTTATTGTATTTATTTTTTAGCATCTGAATTGAATATTGGGACCTGGTCAAGCTGCACTCAACATATTATTGTTATTATTATTATTATAATTATTATTAGTAGTAGTAGTAGTGGTAGTGGTAGTGGTAGTAGTAGTAGTAGTGGTGGTGGTGGTGGTGGTGGTGGTGGTGGTGGTGGTAGTATTTAATTTTGTGTTTATTTATTTTTATTTAATTTAATATCTTCATAATAGGCATATTTGAGTTTGACATGTTTAAATAATGAACATAAAAAGGATGTTAGTAGTAAGTCTAAGTTGACTGACTGACCCTGGTGTTTATGTTCAGTTTAGTCCCAAAAATCAACAAGAAAAACAACACCCAAAGTGAAGTTATGAGGTTTTCCTGCAGCAGCAGCGAAATGTCAGCCTGCGTGGGCCAAGGGGTGGGGCAGACAAGTATGATGTTGTGGGAGACTTGATTGATGATGTCGATATGAATAAAGGTTGGATGGGATTGGGGGATATTGTTGATATAAATTGAAACAATCTGAAACAGGAATACAGCGCCATCTATGCTTTAAAGATTGACAAGCCACTATCTTAATATTTGAAGCAGTTTTTGTATACACATAGACCTTTGCCAAACATTCACTACAAAGGGAAAGGGGAATTTTTTTAAATCTCACAATCAAAACAAACATCGATATTTTCAAATCTCACAATCAAAACAAACACCAATCCCAAATTAAAGTCTGATCTCATCTGAACGACTGACAGACTGGCGTATAGGAAGAGAATGGCGAATTGACCGGGAATCGGAAGATGGGCCAAAAAATATTGTTGGCTATTCGTTCCCAGCAACGTTTAAACGGATAATTCGCCGTTCCCCATTTTCAGCACCGCGGACAGCGAATTGGCAGAGGCAAACAGATGGGATTTGACTTCACTGAAGTTGTATTGCTTGTGATATATGGGGGAACTGACAGAGAGAGGGCTGGAAAGAAGGAGACCTGGCACAGATGTCGAAAGATATCTTCCATGATGATTACTGGAACAAAACGCAGCCAGTAAGACTGAGATAACTCAGCAGCACGCGGACAGAGAACAGCGGGGGGCAAGTGTGCTATTACAGGCCATGACTGATCAAATACAGTTCTCTCTTGAAGTGCAGTTT